>NC_141034.1:34800000-35097500 GCF_052040795.2 Danio rerio
GCATAAATCTGCTTTTTTTTTTTTTTTTTACAGAAATTGGCAAAAGATCCACAAATGCTGTCTTGCCCTCAGTATACCTTAACTATTTACAATATAACAACTGTACATAACAGTGTTTTAACCTTCTGGTGCTGTATGGTCACTTTTTTAGAGTGTATGTGTGTGTGATAACAGACAATTTAACTGAAAGCTTTTTTAAACATATCAACATTTTAATGTAACCGACTTTGATTTATTATTTTTATTTTGAGTACAGTGTGTAATGGAAAATATGCATATATAAAAAAAAAAGAAAATGTATTTTTGTGTGAATAGCAGAACACCTGTAACACATTACTGACTGAAGGTCACTGTGATGAACAGTGTAGGCAGCAAACATTCATCCATTATGTATTTTTCTGTAATGTATAATCTAGTTGCCATATAATTTATGCCATTTGCAATGTAACATTTTAAGCATTACAACTAAAATGCATGTATTTTACACCAGATGGTGTTAGAGAGCCAATCTGGGTTTCTGTGACACTGTTTAGTCTCAGTAAGCTGCAGTTGGGGGGGCATTAAGAGGCTGGAACAAAATGTTCACATGCTGACGCAAAGCTCTCGGTTCTACTTTTTATGGCAGATGGTTACTATACTTATGATGCTTGATTATATCTAAGCTCCCCAAGGTGCATTGTTCCTAAAAATAGAAGGGAAAAGGGAGAGAAATAATAGAGTTTGAGGTGGGGGGATTGTGCTTTACATAAAAGCCAGAATTGGGAGGAGGTCTTTGAATCACAGCTTTTGGTGCCTTAACAAGGGTTGCTTTAATTGGCTGACTGGCCCATGTGCGTTAAATTCATTAGCATAGCAACACAGCTCTTCCCTCTCTCTCTCTCCTTATTGGGAAGGATGCTGTGAGAAAAGGGAGGAGGGGACTAAAAATGGTGCCCCTGAGCAGGAAAGCCCATATATGGAGTCTGATAACACCGTCATACCACGTCAAAATAGCAGGTACATTGAGTGTGGGCTGAGAGAAAAAGAGAGAGGAAGGGAGGGTTACGTGCGTGTGGCATTCAGTACGTGAGTGCGTCAAAGCGGGAAGCTGGCGGTCTGTGCGAGCGCCTCTATGTCAAGTGTGTGCGTCAGTCTGAGTCAGATAGCGTCTCATCCTGAGCGTGCGTCAGTGCTGTTGCTGAGCAGTCCACGCTCCGGGGAAAGAGCGAGGAGAATGCTCTGAAAAGAAGGGATACAGCGACAAGGGTGATGGAGGCATGGAGGCAAGGCAAGGACAGTGGTTTGCAAAAGGGAAGCCATTAGGAGAAACGAGAAAGAGACACAGGAGTAATTTTAAGTGCACTTTAATATAAATGCCTCTGTTTTGACGACCAAATACATTTATCAGCGACACAAAAGAACACTGATCCACAATGTCCATTCTTCATAAATAGCATATGTCAAGTATGTTTTCATCTCATACGAAAGAAATGTCTTTGATATGTACATACTGTTGTTTGTACAAATGTACAAATGATTACAATCTTTAACCATTCCGCATCATGCCTAGCTAGAGGCATGTGCACCAAGCACCCTGTAAATCAGCATACATACAATAAAATACTTTTTATTTTTAAACTTAGCATGTAAATCGCTAGAACATAGGAATCAATCCTTTACTTGACCGTAGACAACTCTACGTTAGCATGTCGACACCATGGGAATTGAACCATTCTCAACCCGTGTCGATTAGTAACTGAATAGAAATAGAACCCTGTCCCTATTTTTCCTGCTCATTTTTTAAAACAAAACTTTGCTTCGTTTCATGTAACCCCTCTCAAAAAAGAAGAATCGATCATTCACACAGTCTTTGTCACCACTCCACACCGTAAAGTTACGATGTCACCGTGGTATTCACTGAATAAAGGTGCTGTTTTCTCTTAGGTGCAACCTCTCGATGTGTCAGACACACAAGAGCATCTGCAGATTGCAAGCATTACAAATATTGATGCTGCAAAAGTCCAGTGCAATTCCTTCTAGCCGTGTGCCCATCAGAGTAGCCGGGCGAAAGGATTCGTGACTCCGTCACTCAATAGTAGCTAGAAATAAGTCCAGTAATGTCCGTGCATGCAAAGCCATGCACAATATTTTGCCCCTCTACTTGGCGGTTTCCGCTGCAGCTTGTGTCCACCAGCCAGTAGGAGAATGACATGGAAAAACTTGACTTGTCTTGCACACAAAGTGGAATTTGTTCACATTTGTACATCACATTGAAACACATTTGAAAATGATATGTCCAAGAATTATTACATTCACAAACTCAAGGCCCAATGTAGTCTGAATTCTGTCATTTCTATGATTGTTTCTGACATTACAGCAATCGACGAAATATTTCAAGATTAAAGAAGTGAGTCAGCTGTGGGAAACACGCTGATGTTGATTCTTTTTGAAAATACCAAATATTGATCTGCAATGTAAATGCCTTCCACACATTGGGCTTTGTGTGTGTGATGCTGGATGACACGCATTGAGCCATATACGCTATCTGTTGCTTCTCACTGAAATTGTTCATGTCACTGAAGTTCACAACTGAGTTTTCACTACAAGTGAATACAAATGCAAGTCTGTAAGTTGATTTACACTTACAAAGTCAGAGCTGTTACTCTCACTCATATAAGCTCATGTTACATTACAGCAGAAAGACACTGACCTCGTAGTCCTTTTAGGACCTGTTCAAGACTAGTATATTGCATTGCTACCAAAGGGTTGCACTATTAATAACATAAACAAATGGGTAATCAGATGAACAATTGTGAACATGATGATTTACTCTCAATGGATTTGAGGAAGTTCAAGTCTTTTTGGCATTATATACATTATGTATATATTTATACATTTAATTAATATTCACTTTTCAGCAAAAGTAGCTCCATGAAATATGACAATATGCCATACTTAATGAAGTAAGTCACAGACTTATTTTAGAACGGAGGATCACTTCCACTCCCATCTGTAAGACAAATAGAGAGAACATAGGACAAAATGTTAGAAGGAATAATAATAATAACATTGTTTTGCCAGAATAATAAATAATTAAGACAGAAAAGTGATCTGCAAAAAGACCCTCACCTTTGCGGAAGCACTGTTGCGGCACATGACTTTGGAGTTGATACAACTCAGGTTGTTGCCCCAGGCCGGGGGCGATCGAGGCACCTGCCCCAAACATGGGTTCCAGGGCGGCCAGCTCCTCGAGGAGGGACTGGGCGCAGGGCAGGCCGGGCGATGGGGGGCTGACAGGCGAGGAGACAGGCATCAATATAGGGGAGGCAGGGGAGGCGGTCAGCTGCAGTGGTGGAGATGTTGGTATACCCGTGAACAGAGGCGATGATGCTACGTCTGTCTCCATGGGAACTTCGCCTGCTGCCTTCGTATCTGTCATGTTGCCTGCATTGACTGGCGACATCATAGCCCCTCGCCCGGCCTCATTGTTACAGTGCGCCGATTGGACGCTACAGAAGTGACCGGCACTCACAGCAGAGACCCCGTCAAAGTGCAAGGATGGACACCAGCACTCAGGAGTGGAGGGAGAAGAGGGGGGGCTAGAGTGAGAGGAGGAAGAGGGAGTCGGTGAGAGCGGAGGGGAGGATGAGAGGTCCTGGAGAAGGGTCTCTAAGACACTCTCCTCGAACAGCGACTCGTCATCCTGGAAGATGGGCAGGTCCAAGCCTTTCCAGGACTTGAGTGGGTAGAATTCACCCAGCAGTGGAATTGAATCAAGTCCATCAGAGTCCGGAGACTGAGAGTGTTCAGAAAGGGTGGACGGGACCAGCTTGGCCAGGAGTGGATCTAGGTAGAAGCCCTCTGCTAGTGTACTGATGTGCTGTGCTAAAAGCGAGATCTCCGTTCTCTCCTTTTCTCTGTCACGCAGTGAGGAGAAGAAGGGCAGACTTGGCTGTTTTCCAGGTGAGGCTTCTGGTGTTAGGAGACCTTCTGGTGGGTAAGGGAGCGGCCCGTGAGGGACGTCCACGTATAGCGGACCCCGAACTTCAGGTAAAGTCATGACTGTGCAGTCACCGTCACCAGGACTGTCAGGAGTAGGAGGGAGTTTCTCATAGAGTGACCCACTACACGGCTCCACTGGAAAGAGAATCTCTGTGGTTGGAGATGTTATCGTGAGTGGCAAAAGAGATGAGAGTGTTGTTGTTGGAGGTGGTGGGCTGCTTTGTGGGTTTGATGGCGCGGATGGAGAAAGAGATGGTGCTGTTGTCGTTGTTACTGTTGCGGTTTGACCAAGTGGAGGTGGTGAGGTGGCTCCAGTGGGATCAAAGCTAAAGTGAGGTTCCCCGAAGGGGAAATTGCTTCCACCTAGCTGAGGTGTGTATGGGGGTGTGCACACAAACTCTTTGGTCTGTTGTGCCTGGGAGGTAGGCACAGGTGGAAGAGGAAGGGGCAGGACTGGCAAAGGAGGATCTATCTGGAATGCCGGTGGCAGCAAAATATTCTGAGTGAGGAAGTCCAAATCTGACACTGTTGCAACCGTAACTGGAATGGGAGATGATGCAGAAGAGGGACTGGCCATAGGTTCACTGGGCTCATGCTGGAAGAAGGTCTCCTCTTCCATAGAGGAGAGACTGGAACGTGGGCCACTCTCCACTTGTGCAGGCTCCATTGAGGAGCTGCCACCTTGTTCCTCAGTAGATCCTGTACTGCATGCTGCTGTGCTGAAGTCGAAAGACTGACCAGATAGCCCACTGCTTCCTGGCGTGAACACTTGATCAGGGCTTGAGAGTGTTTCTGGACTCTGTAAGCTGACGCTTTCTTGTTGAGAAGTGCTTGAGCCCAGCACCAAGGAGAGTTGGGTCTGTTCAGAGCTCAGCTGTTGCCTGACTGACCAAGCCTCTGTCTCACTGTGATGAAGAGAAAGAAATGCAAAATTAGTAATATTCTTATTAACCCAACTTGGTCATTTAGACATGACTATATATATAGACTTACCTGATGATGTAATTGTTACTGACAATAGGGGTTTCCCCAGTTTCCAGCTGCAAGACCATGTAAAGCCAGACCCATGAGTGATCTGCTGTCTCTACACGAACCACCATCTCAGCTCTGCCCTCTCCTCCTTCTCTTACTGTGTGGAGAAAAAAAGATGAGCAAATCAAAACATATTCAGCTTCTTGTAAATAATATCAATTCATGTCTTAGTGGGTGGTCACAAGTACTTTTTTTTACTGCAAATGCATAGTACTCTATTGCTCGTTGTGAATGTCAAATGTTGATGGGCAACTGTGAGATAGATAGGAGCTCAAGCTGGGTCTAAGCAAGCAAATGGAGCTGAGAATATGTGTGTTTAGACTCACATAGGCTGCAGTGCTGAGCTGAGGCATGTGAAAGATCCTGAGGATGGAGGAAGCTGTACCAAGACTGGGACCGCAGAATCTCCACATTTAGACCCAAATAAACACTTACACTGAAAGTTGAAAAAAAGGAAGAAAATTATTTATTTTGAAAACACAGCATCATTAATCACAGTTATCAGAGTTCATTTATTCAACCTCACCTCTCTTGTGCTTCATGAAGCCTCATGTCTCGGCTATGCTGAGAACGGAAACATGGCAGGAAGAAGCTGCTCTCTAGTGCTGAAGCTGAGGTTGATTCTCTGTCTGAGGCAGTTCCACCTCTGGAAGTGTGAGGCTCCAGAGGAGCACAGAAACATACCCACACAGGGTTGGAAGTCCAATAGGATCCTGGGGAAGACTCACTAGGAGTTTGTGACAGGCAGCGTGCTCGAATTAAAACAAGCTTATTGCCCGCACTTTGCCTACGCACTGATTTGGAGGTGTTGAATCTGCAGCGAAACAAGCGATCTATAGGAGAAAAGCATGAAAATAATGAAAACATGGAAATATAGATATTGATATGTTTCATCCATCTGTGTTGTCATTTTGAATGTCTTACCTGTGTCAGGTGAAGTTGGAGGCACCAGGTTACTCCTCATAATAAAGTGGTCAGCAGTGTCTATTATGTCATACACACTGTCCCCTTGAGCGACCAAATCTACCTAAATATTCAAAAAAAAATAAATAAAATGAGGTTAACTTGCCTTTTTCTTTATATTTAAAATTACAGACTGAAATAGCATGTTTACTCACCATTGAGTGTCCGAGGTGGTCAGAGACGCTGTCTGACAGGTACAGTAACTTTCCTTCTCCAGTCAATAGCAGAAGAAAGCCTGGCATCCCTTGTATTAACTCATTCAATTCATAAAATGAAAGGAATCCCGTCGTTTCCTCTGCACTGCTAGCTGTAGTTATATCTGAAAAGAGTAATTTAAAGACTGAATAAACTGTTGCATTTACTGCATGTGTAAAACATTTCACACGATACGAAATCCACGAACGCGGTAGCGAGATTTACAATTCAGCACCATGGACAGCGTTTGTGTTTCAGCACCATGGAGAGAATTGGCGGTTTAAAGCACTTTCATTACGTTTCAATTTCAGTTTTCAGTACGTTTTTAAGGATATTTTTCAATTTGTATCATCATTCGAATATGCAGTGTAGATATTACAAAAAAAACATGCACCTGTTGCATCAACTCAATAAATAAAGAACGCGATGTACATGAATGCTTCAACACAAACGCAGATCTATAAAGCGTCTATAAAGTTCATATTTTAAGGATTACACACTTCTATTCGATTTTATACATTTTTAAGACATATTTAAATATTTACCTTGACTGAAGAAGACAGACTTTCTCGTGTACATGCACGCCAGCGACATGATATGCAGGTAGGAGAGCCGAGACTTGTCCGCATCGGAGATGGGCAACAAGTCCTTCAGGTTCCTAATTTCCGCATTTATTTGGTCCCTTCGAGCTTTCGAGGCTCCTTTAGTGGACCGATACATTGTGGATAGCAACGATGAAAACTGTTTCTGAGCTTTGCTGAATAAGTGGACTGCCTTGCAAGTTAAGAAAAGTGTTAGGCTCTTTCCCAAAAGAGTTTAGGCGCGTTCACAGGTGTGTCATCTCAGCACATGTCCAGAGTTCGGCTGTTCTCCATTCGCCTGCCTCTCCCGGGTTTCCCCCTTCGGTTCCGCCACAGCGCCTGGCTCAGGTTGCGGGGACCGGAGGATAGATGGTTCTTTCCTCCAGGTTGGGGATTGAGTCAGTCGGCTGCTGCTGAAGCCGTGTCTCGCCCAGATATAGGGAGTCCGTAAATCTGGTGGAGTAACATTGCAAGCCGGTAACTTATATAGGCTGGGGCTCCACCAGAGCAGGGGGGCTCCCAACGCGCCAACACCGACGTAAAAAAAGCGCGAGGGGAGGGGGGATGGAGTAAAGGGGGGCCAAGAGGGATTTATACGTCTCATATCAGTGCGAGCAATGCTGAAACTCACTCTCACCCCTCCCAACCCTGGCGCTCTGACTCTGCTCCGACGTCAGCATCCCATCTCTCCGTTGATGACGTTGGCTTGAAATCGGGAGCTCCGGCGACGCAAAAAGCCCGATTTGGACAAAACCGAGCAATGGGCGGAGACACAGAGTGAAACGTAGACGGAGTCACCGCACTCCGGTGTATAGACGTATGAAGGGGAGGGTGGAGGGGGGTTCTGTTTCTGAGCTGCATACGAACGAGATAGAGAAGCACTCTCTCTGAATCCTCTCGTGTGCCAGTGCTGATTGCCTCCAACCGAGCGAGTTCAGATATGATTCATAAAACCACTCCTGTGTTGCATTCCAATAGCTTGCTTGCATTGTTTGTTCATGGATGTAAAATGTGATGCAATCCCAGACATGATAGCTGTTGTCTTATAACTCGCTGCCTTATTTACACATTGTGACCACTGAACTAATGCTCATAGGGGCTTTCATTCATAAAAAAAATGGCAGATTATAGTAACTCAGCATACGGCACAGTTCACCGCAGTGCTTAATGATATAACTTTAAATGCAGCAGGGAACCAGCATCTGCCCCAGTGAACCAGACGGTGTAACCGAGAACACTGAAACACCTAATTATTACATAAATGCTTTCTCTCTGTCCTTATAAGGGAAACACGAGGCGAGCGTAGACAAGGACAGCAGCTGTATTGAGTTATGTCTTATGATTTTGTGTGCGTAAGGCGACAT
Organism: Danio rerio; assembly: GCF_052040795.2. NCBI lineage: Eukaryota > Metazoa > Chordata > Actinopteri > Cypriniformes > Danionidae > Danio > Danio rerio. Next base: position 34,808,117 of record NC_141034.1, read on the forward strand.
TGTGGGGAAGAGCCAATAGTTCACTCAGGATTTATCAGCGCAGTATGTAGTCACAGTAATGGGGGGAACATAATTGGTTGCTTCGTTATGAACTTGGGATGCTCTAACAAGGGCAGTCCGAGTGAGACAATAAGTTATTTTTAAACGGACATCAGGTAGGCTAGGATAACCCACAACTGTCTGAATGGGTTTTGTCCATGCGTAATTCTTATCCAGAAAGTGCTTTGCATTTTGTTAATGTATTGTCAGTGTTTTGAACAGCTATCAAATTTAGCTATCAAATTTAATCTAATTATTTAATATATTTAAAAACATGCAATTACAAATTCACACATATTAGAGATGTGTTTTATGTTGGCCTGCAGAGGTAATTTTATTTATGTTGTGTAATACAAATTGTGATAACAAATTATATTAAAATCCATGCACATGCAATTTTACTTTTATATTGCATGGGCTGCGGTCATGTATGCTGTCCTAATTGACCCGAAACACCTGTCAAACTTTTTTGTTTGAACAAAATTGCTCGTTTACATCTCAAACTCTGCTGAAATTCCTCTGGCGTCCTCTTAGGACAGTTTGTTCCATTCATAATGTCCGACCAGCCGAGCGTCTCAGACAAAAGTGTCGTAGAGAGGAACTCCAGCCCTCGCTGCGGTTATTGTCCCATTCGACTCGTAGAGGAAGCGAAGTAGCCTGATCAGTGAAGGTGAGCTATTTTTAGCAACAAGCAGGAACTCCAGTGCTTTTAGGAAAGTTCTCGAGCGCGACTCGCCGAGATCATTCAGCGATGCCATAAATCATGTTTCATTTGTCAGTCGTGAGAAATCACCAGGAGCAATCATTTAAAATATAGATCTGTATAGGAATATCTATCCAGCGATCAATAAAATTGTATTTTAGACCACCTCAGGGGCACGTGCACGTATCTGAAACCTGTTGCGCGCCCTTTTTCTAAAAATAGCTCCCATGGCAAGGGTCTGACAAACGCACTCGGGGAGATTCGACGTCCTCGGCCACATTTTTAGTTTTTTTAATCACACATTTGTTTACTGTGGTCAAAAATAGACGTGTAGGAGTTTTTGTGGGTCTAGGTCGAACCTTTATTTTATGGATTTATACGCGTGTCCTTTAAGCTTGTCTGATTTGCATTTTGTTTGTTGGTTTGGGCTAGAACAGAGCTAGGCTTAACCCAAATCCTGCCTTAAAGTAGCAAACAGATTAGGATATGTACATTGAAAAAAATGATTCATTGGATTTACTAGATTTTATTTAAGGTAAGAGGCTGCAAACAATTTATATGGGATGGGACAATTAAACAAACAATTTAAGTTGAACATTATTTAATTTAATTTGTGTTTTTTAATTCAGTCCAAAGTTGTTTGCAATCACTTACCTTAAAAAGTCAATCCAATGAATCATTTTCTTCAGTGTAATGTGACTTTTTTATTGGGATACGTATTTAGGGAGCTCTCAACAATTTGTAGACTGCACAAAGACACTTTTAGAGCTGAAATATCAAAAAGACACAATGAGTAAAAAATCCAAAGTGTATTTATATGGTCCCAACTGGCTTTAAGCACTCATGTTCAGTGGCAGAATTATGCATGAGCTGTAGTTGGAAAGCAGATCCCTAAGGATCCTTCATAATCACAGCAGACAATCCATGAATAAACCTGTTAACTAGTTGGTGGGTTTTTATGTTCCGCAAACTTAGAGTGATTCAGAAACACTTATGCGGGCAAAGCTTTCTCAAGGTGTAGCTTGTGCGAATAGCCTGCTCTTTGGCATCTCCAGAGCCACAATGATACAATACTAAAGAAGAATACTGTTGGCAAACACTCATTAAGCTCATGTGGATTAGCCTGCACAGGGCTCGCAGTTGATTTACCCATTGGGGCCTCCTGTTAAAGTCTACTGTTACACAGTGTAGCCTTTCCCATGCACCCATTTGGGATTCCTTGTGGGTTAGTCCATGTGTGACTTATTATGTTTAAAGCTTTGGTGCTTCCATTAGTTTTTCATTTACAATTATTTATTAATTCATTCATATGTTCATTCATATATTAATTTTCCTTTGGCTTAGTTTCTATTTCAGGGGTTGCAAACTATTCCAGGATACTTTATGTTTTACGCAGCGGATGTCTTTCCAGCTGCAACCCAGGGATACACTCATATCACACACACTCATTCATACACTACGGCCAATTTAGTTTATTCAATTTCCCTGTACCGCATGTCTTTGGTCTGTGGGGGAAACCCATGCAAACACAAGAACAACATGCAAACTCCACACAGAAATGCCAACTGGTCCAGCCGAGACTCAAACCAGTGATCTTCTTGCTGTGAGGCGACAGTGCTAACCACTGAGCCCCTTATGACTGGTCATTCACCAATTTTCAAAAACAAGTGGACCAATTCTTGAGCAAACATTTAAGTTTCTTTATCTGGAAATTATAATAAAATCGCTTATGTTATGTCTACATGATTGCACTTAATTTTTGTAGTGCCGATGAGGAAAACGGCTTACAAATCAAATTCAGAAAGCTTCCAAATGTGTTGATGTCATAAAAGAACCATTCTGGGTCTCAAAAAAGCCTTTTCAGGCAACAGTTTTTAAAAAAAACTTTTTTTTTTGTCTTAGTGTGAAAAATAAATTTAATGTAAACTACAGAACCATTTTCTATCTTTTGTGAATTGAAAAGGTGGACCAGATGATAAAAGGCTCTTCAGAGGACAAATAAGGTATCTTTATTTTTAAGAGTGTACGTTTTGTTATTTTTAACATAACATAAAAATGTTGTCCGCTATGTTCTGTGAGATTGTGTTTAGGAGTAGGTGACATGGGAAAACACAGCTAATTTACATCTTTGGGAATGTTTGGTCAATTTGTATGAGTCTAATTCATATGAAAATGTACAGTTAAAAAAATAATAATATGAAGGCCCACTTTTAAAGTCACAGAATGTACAAATGCTTACAAAATAGCCCATATAAATCAACAAGACCTAAAATAGTTTTAGACTGGCATGAGAGATTGTGTTGAATATGATTTGTAGTTGGTGTCTTTTGAAAATTTCCATAAAACATGGAAACACAAGGTGTGTCAAAATTTGTGTTTCCTATTTATTAATTTTCCTTCGGCTTAGTTCCTTTATTCATTAGGGGTCGCCACAGCGAAATGAACCGTCAACTTATCTAGCATATGTTTTACACAGTGGATTCCCTTCCAGCTGCAACTCAGTACTGAGAAACATCCATACACACTCATCCACACACATACACTTAGGCCAATTTAGATTATTCAATTCACCAATACCAAATGTCTTTGGACTGGAAAACCAGAGCACCTGTGTGAACATATAACTCTACACAGAGATGTCAGCTGGTCCAGCCGGCATTTGAAACAGTGACCTTTTTGCTGTGAGGCGATTGTACTACCCACAGTGCCACCATGCTGCCTCTTTCTAGTTATGGTTTTATTTTAAAAAAATCAATTCTAACTGTTTGAGAAATTGCTTTCGAAACATTGTGCTGTTGTATTGCCGGAATATAAAGTCTTATAATCATAATCGCGTGTAAATGAAAGAATGCGCTTAATTACAAATCAGTAATTGATCTCAGAAACTCTCATACAGATTTAGGGAACACTGTGTCAAAGGTGAAAGTAGAGTTGTGATTCAGTAAAAGAATGACCTAAATTTTCGCATGTTCTAATGGGCCTCTATTAAAGCTTGAAACACAATTTAGGTCTTTTCCAAATGTTTGCACGTTTTCATGGTGGTTCTTGTGTTATAATCTGGGACAACAGATAAGGGATCAGTCTTTACTGGATGTGAGTGAATGGATAATTCTCAACATGTTATCCTTCTGTTAGCAGTGTGTCACCGAGAGCAGGAAGATGTCATTTAGCCTGTAAGTGCACGACTGACTTGACTGTGCCAACATAAAGTCTCCTCTTGTTTGACACACAGTGAACTAAAATAGCAATGGAGGAAGTGAAGAAGTTTTGTATTATGTATTGCATTTTTATTGATCAAAAACAAAAATGGATTGTAATTTTACATAAAACAAATAATAATCACAAAATAAATCTGGCATATTTTTACATTTTAAAATATTGCTACACTTTATTAATCAAATGAAGGCATAAGTGATATATTATGGTAAGAAGTTGAGATATTTTTATATTCCAGAATTATTGGAATTAATGCATATTTCTAGCAAATTTTCCCATGCATTAAAATACATGTTTGTTTTGTTTGGACTAATGTTACTAATGCAGTTTTTATTAAAAAGTAACAGTCCTTTTTCATTCTTATTTTAGTTTGTACTTCGGTTTTTAAATTGAAAATATTCAAGTTTTAAAGTAGAGTGTTGCAGTTGGATTAGGTTTTCATTTACACACTCTGAGGAAGCAATATAATGTAATGTGTATTTATATAGCGCATTTATCATGTATGACCATAAACCCAAAGCACCTAATCATGCCACACCACCACCAGTGTGCAGCATCAACTTGGATGATGTGATGGGAGCCACAGTACAACAGAGCCAGTGTGCTCACCACACACCAGCTATTGGTGGAGTGGAGAGAGCGTGACAGAGCCAATTTAGTGGATGGGGATGATTAGGAGACCATGATGAGTATGGTCAGACAGAATCTGCGGACATTTTTTCTATTTATTTATCAGAATTAGTAAAAAATCTGTGGATTTATGCGAAATGATTTTAGGAGAACTAAAAACTAAAAATATGAAATAAAAAGTAATAAATTTTTTACTTTTATTTATTGTTTACAATGCAAATCCAATTAGATTGACCCATTTTGTAACCAAAGCAATCATATCTCTCATATAATGTATCTACTAAAAGACAGAAAATATTACTTTACAATCTGTATTGTAAATAAATTATATGAACATTTTAATATTACTATAATTATATCAAAATCATATTAGTAAAATGAATTTAAAAACTGAACAAATATGAATTCACACACATTTTCAAAAGTAAATTCATAGACTTAATGATGGGCTAAAAATCTGCAGAAATCTGTGCGTGCAGAATCCATGTGGGTCTAATGATTGGTAAGGGCCAGTTCTGGGAATTTGGTCAGTTACACCCCTGAGTGTACTGGGGTTAAACCCCTTCTTTTTACAAGAAGTGCAGTGGGTCTGTTTAACGTCTCATCCAAGAGACGGCACTCACTGTCAGTATGCTGTCCACCACTGTCTACTGACAGTCAACAGGCTAAATAGGCTGAAAATCTCAACCATTTCTGCCACATATTCTCCCACAATAGTGTTTAGACTAAAACAAAAGAAATTAACAGACATCAATTATAAAACAATAACAAAAAGTAATATAAACTCCTCATTATGCATAAATAACAAAATGAAGACAGAAAGATCAACTGTAAACCTATAAAGTACAGTGCTCAGCATGTAAAAGTACACCCATCTTTTAATTTATATTTCATTGCTTGTTCAAGCTATACAATATTATATGTGTGCATCTATATTAGATTAGTCAGTACTGAAACCAAATCTTGAGCTTATCTAAAAAAAATAACTTACGATAACGGTCCAAAAACGAGTAGACACAAATTTATATGTTATAGAAAAATATTTAATACAATTTTGAAAAAAGAGGAAAAATCAAGAGAAGCAAAAAATATATATAATTTAGTTGATATTTTGCTTGAATTTAATTGTGTTATCTTTTAATTTCTATTGAAGTTTGGCAGCTACATTATTATTTTAATAAATATATCTGTTTAATAAATCTGTTTTGTTTAAATGCACCAAAATACATTGCCTATATTCATGGAGAAATGGATAAAAATATTCATTTTCAATTTGGGGTGTACTCAATTATGCTGAGCGCTGTATATGCAGTCAATTTGATTGGGAACTGTACTTGTGGTAATTATCTGAAATGACATTATCAACTTTTGTACTGGGTGTCACGGTGGTGCATTGGGTAACACGATCGCCTCACAGCAAGAAGGTTGCTGGTTCGGGCCACAGCTGGGTCAGTTGGCATTCCTGTCTGGAATTAGCATGTTCTCCCTGCGTTCACGTGGGTTTCCTCCAGGTGCTCCAGTTTCCCCCTCAAGTCCAAAGACGTGGTATAGGCGAATTGAATAAACTAAATTGGCTGTAGTGTATGTTTGTAAACAATATCTGTGAATGCAAGAGTGCATGGGTGTTTCCTAGTGCTGGGTTAGGGCTGGAAGAGCATACGCTGCGTAAAACATATGCTGGAAAAGTTGGCGGTTCATTCCGCTGTGGCGGCCCCTGATTAATAAAAGGACTAAGCTGAAAAGGAAATGAATGAATGAATTAACTTTTGTACTTTTACTTATTCACTTAAAAAAATACTATTAACTCAAACCTAAATCTGTGCAACTTAACAAAGAGTTTTGTAAGTTCAATCAAACTAAACTAAAACTAAACAGAATTAAAACAAATAAGAAAAAAAACACTTTAATGAGAAACAAATGTCACTGGCCTCTTGTGCAGTTGAAGTGGGCTTGTCTTCTATCTCAAGATTCATTCTCTCTGCATTGCTGTTTATTTTTACACAGAGAGAATCAAGGTCTTTACTCTGCCTCTTGAAAGAAAGGAGCTAACCTGTCGCCTAGCAACACCTCCCACTCCTGCTGAAGCCAGAGGAAGACTGAAGCCGTCTATGAAACTGATGAGAGACATGGAGGTAAGGAGTCGGGAATGGGCTTGACTTTCAAGAGAGGCTGATGTATCGTGCCACTGCGCCACTATATTCCCAATATCCATAACCTCCAGACAGGCCGATGAAGTTGCACCTGTCGGGGTATTTAAATAATCTCGATTTGAGCACAATGAATTATCTAATGCATTGTGTGCGGGGATTGATTCATATAAAGTATTGTGAGCGAGCAGATGTAGCACTCAGACACCCACACACTACCTCCCTTCCCCATCTCTGTCAGAGATACTTCCCCAGCCTGCAGCCTGGTGTTTTTTTATTCCAGTGCAGTGTATTTTTAGATCCAGAGCCCAGAACAGTGGGAAAACGTAGACTTTTGTTAAAGTTTTTCATATCTTGAGCCTTCAGTGTTGTTTGTGAATGCTGACTACTAATTCATGCACATTTTCATTGACAAGTGTCAGTACTTGCGCACCTGCTTTGCTCTGAGTCATTTACTTTCTTTCTTTTTTTTAAACAAACTCTTTCCACCAGGCTATTTATAGTCCGACAAAAGCCTTCTATAATTCCATAAGGCCTTTTCTCTCTCTCTCTTGCTGTTTAAGCTCGCTACTCAATTCTAGATCTACATGCCAGCACATTGTGCTCTCACCCTCCTTTCTCTCTCTTTCTCTCTCTCTCTCTCTCTCTCTCTCCCTTCGTAAGTTGTTGCTGATGCAAGGTTGCCATGGTGATGTGATGTAGATGTGTGACATCAAAACAGACCTCAAGCAGCAGATTTTTTTCCCTTTTCAGTCTGTCACTCTCTCTCTCTCTCTCTTCTGTTCTCCCATCTCATTTCAAATTAAGCCAAAGGCATTGCATTACAAAACACCTCCGTGAGCTTCTGATCTAAACCAACCTCGCAAATGTTCGAAAGATGTCCTTTTAACTGCGCATCCCACAGTTCCTCTTAAAATAATGCAGCTCTTAGTGACCATAAGAGATCCATTATTCTTCCCCATTGAGGTCCATCTTTGATAGTAGGAAGAGAATGATCAATGATTCAGTGCACTGCTGCTTTTCTCCTCAGCCATCTCTGTGAATCTCAGTGGTGTGGTCTCAATGTGTAGTGCAGCTACCTTTGAAACAATATCTGTATTGGGCAGGTTTGTTGTTTATCTACGTCATCTTTAGATTTACAGCGTTAAATGTATTCTTTTAAGTCAAAGACATTACTAAAATGTTAACCCTTTAAATACTCCACCAAGAAAAAATATTTGGATTGCGTTTCTTATCTCTTAATGATGCTAGTTTACACACTCAATGCACTTTTTTTCATATCAGCCTCTACCAAATGATTGATATGTCGGTTTATGGTTAAAGTACCGGAATTAATACATATACTATGAAAAATCTCAATTTATGAAGTGTAAGACTACAAAATATTCAAAATAAAACATTTTTGAATAATAAATCATCTTTTTTTGAAGTATGTCATAAAATATTTCAAATTCTCATTTAACATGTTTTCTTATTTAATACTTTTTTTTTTTACAATAAACCAAAATCAGGTGTAATAGTGCAACAGGATGTGATTTTTTTTTTCATTTTGTAAACCAACAATTCTGTGTAAGCCATTATTTAAAACATTCTTTAATTTACTTTAACAGTCTATATTTAAAACAGCAAAAACACAGTCATCCATTTGTTTGAGGGGACGTCAAATGGTTAAAAGAGTTTCTTGTCAATCACATAATTTATTCACTAAAATAGTTGCATGTTTATTTGTTATGCAACTTACATATTCAAATGAGAACAATGCAAATGCAAGGTCGACAAATCAATGGAAGTGAAATTGAAGTTTGATGAAGCTTTGCATAACTATTAGAAGAGAAGAGAGTGGGCAGAGATGCTGAGAAAGAGGAGGTGCAGGGAGGGAGGGAGGAAAGAAGGTACTTCAGTGGCTTTTTTTAGCTCCAGGCTAAAGTTACGATTATTGCTTTTATCCATCCTCAATTTTCCCTTTCCTCCCTCTCTTTGGAAGCAAAAATGTTTCCCCCCAGGAACTGATATTTTCCCCATGATTACTGATCATCTCAGCAGCATGAACACTTCCGCGCAGTTGGTCGTAGAGGAGCAGAATGGCCCGTGTCATTCACCATTGCTGAATTTGAACAATAGCAAGAGTTTTTTTGGCCCATTGAATCATTGCTATGAATTTATGAATGGGGAGTCCATTACGTGACAGTTTTCCTCAACTCACGCTCTGAGTCATTTATGCCTACTTCATATAACGGCTTATTGGGGGGTCACATGATGAGGAATCATATTTTCCATCCGTTCCTTCTGTATGAAACAGTCATTTTCAGAATTCAAAACATCCGCTCCAGTTTAAAAAGATGAGCTGTTAGAGTGAGCTGTGAAAATGGTTCATTCACAATCTTTTGACAAACCAAAGAAGGTGAATATACCTAGATAAAGGTCTGTTTGCACTCCCATTCATCTCAAAGCCACTCTTTTGGCTATGTTAGATAAATCAGATAATTTTATGGGTGAGAGAGAAAAGAGTGAAAAATGGTCGTGATCAGTTAAATTAAAATATAAAATTTTATATTAAAGCTAAAACCGCCATAAACCTGAATGCACACCTTTCAAAGGGTGCACAGAGTTCATCTAGTTGGAGCTGTGTAAGCAAATTTCAATTTCGTGACCTTAAGAGTCAAATTAATGATTGAGAATAGAGGCTGTGCCCTTGTTAGCTCACCTTCTTTCCATGCCAAGGATGATGGTTCTAATTCCACTCTGAACAGTTCAGTAGAATCAGAGTTCAGTAGAATCAGAGGGGGTTTAAATGGCCATGAACTAATCCACCAACCCCCCACCCTGTCTCAGCATGGTGTTTTCACACATTTAGTTTGAAAAAAGTCAGGAAAATGGTGAGTCCAGCTTTGTTAAGGTGGGAGGAAAGGGTTTGCATGAAGAGGGGAGTTTCATTAAGTTAATTTTGAAATAATTATATTATAATTATAATAATTTTGATTAAGGTATGCATGGTTCTGCTACATTCATTTCTCTATGCCCCAAACCGAAATTCATCCTGCCATGGCTACATTACAGCTTCTCATTCAAAACATACAGTCGTTGTTTTTTTTATAGCGGGTATAATCACACCAAAACTTATTAAATAGTAAGTGAATTATAACAGCGCCATCTTTTTCTGTAATTGAAGTAGTGCTGTGCATTATTTGTTTAACCCTTTAAGGTGACATGTTGACTGACTGACTGACTGACTAACAAGACTAACAAACACAACGTAGCTTTCAGTTAGGATGAACACAGTTTCCATAATTATACTTTATAGATAAAGGTCTATGACTGCATACAATGACTTTATCTTGCTGGAGTTTAAAGCCATTTCGCTTCACTTCAGGACGCATTAATGCCGCTTTGTAGGTCTATTGGAGACATTCATAAATATTTCTAGCAAATCTAATAAATATTGGACACATACTTGTTACATAAATGCACTAAATCGCACTTCAGCAGTTTTTATTTGAGAGCATGCAAGAAAATACACTTGAGCAGCGTATAATTGAGGCGGCGTGCAAGAAGTTTTGTGCACAAAAAAAAGAAATCGGTGCACAAGCAAAGAGATTTGCATGCTCAGATTGCATAAATTTGACCTCGACTTGTAATACTACGCTCACATTATTTGCCATTTAAATAATGCTATAGGTAGTTGGTAGATCTGTGTAAAAGGCCTGCTGCCACAGCTGGAAAAAATCCTAGAGAAAAAACTAGTATATCTTAAAAACTGAAAGGGTTACTGCTGACAATAATGACTAAATTCTGAATAAACCATCTATAAACCAAATATACCATCTGATTAAACATAAACAAAGAACATTGATTACACACTTACCAAATCCGTAAAGACAGGACAGTCAACACCAACTGGAACTGCATCTTTTTTTAAAAGAAGACGAGAGGCAAATCCGGATTTCCAAATTCAAAAAGCTCTCGGGTAAAAATGTTCCTTACAAACATTTTTGTCGCTTGTTAGCAGACCACTGTAATCCACACTTGTGAGCTGTGATCTCATCACAGGGAAATGGAAATAAAACCTTCGTTGCGGCACAATTATAAACCCAACACTGACGTCCCATGTCTCCAAACAATTCTTCTTCTTTCACTTGTTTGAATTAAGGTTGGCACACCAATATGGCGTCTCTCTGAACACTAACAGGTAAAGGAAGTCTTCGAAACTATATCATGCATATTAATGAAGTTGCATCTCGTTCATAATAGAGCGCGCTGATTGGTTCAAACCAAGTTTTTTTCATGAATTAATGAAAAGATGTTTCACTTTGTCCCGGAGGCACAGACAGCCAATTTCCACGCTGGAATTTACACAATGATCTCATCACTGTGACGTAGTTTCCAAATTTCTTTTTAAACCGAAAGAACGAATTTGCTCAAAACAACGCAAAAACAACCAATTTTCACTTTTTAGTGAAATATTTGTGTCCTAATAGTCTTAAACGTGGAACATATATGTGACTGTCAACATCTCAAAAAATGTGTTTCGTGACCCTTTAAGTGTGACCCGTTAGGTGTGTTTCGTGACCCTGTAACTAGTGCTGTTACCTGAATGGGAGTTTAGGGGGGGCTGTAATGTACCCCAGCAAGTAAAAGCTCTGGGTGTAAACCTCACTCTTTATTCTTGTTAGAACAACACCAATGCAAGTCCTGCTTTTGTGATTCAGGAAGGTTGCATTGGTGCTGTGACTTAGGCCGTACTCACACTAGGTACAGTTGCCTCGAACCGGGCCAAAGCACGCTTGTCTCCCCTCCCGTCTCCCCCGACGGCCCGCACTCACACCACAATCGGGCCTGGGCACGCTTACGTCATTGATGCTGCGCTGTTCAGTGAGAAGCGCTGTCACTCAGCAGCACAGTGGAGATTTCTCTAGTTATATCGTTTCAGTCGTTTGCTGTGCAGTGACATGCAGTCAAATATTTCGCCAAACAGTCCTTAGGGATGCGGTGACACGCAGTCAGATATTTCGCCGAACAGATCCGCCACTTTTGGCGCTCATAAACAATCATAAACCCCTCGTGCTGCAGGAATGAGGAGGTCTGCTGAAGGTGCGCAGTTGTCGTGCAGTGAGGAGTTTGCGTCTTTAATAAACTATGTCAGTTTGCGTTCACTGAACAGTAAGAATGATTAATAAATCCATATGAAACAGTCCCTTAAAAGTCACGCTGCTTTCAGTTTTGGGCTTTGGCGCGTTTTGCACTCACACTACAAACATACCGCGCCAAAGCCCAAGTGAACCGCGCTCAGGCCCACCTCTTCCAACCGGTCCAGGATGTGCCAAGTGAACCGTGCTTGAGCCAGATTCAGCGCACTCACACTTCTCAAACGATCCGGGAAACGGGCCTGGGCACGGTACGGATGGCATGGTGTGAGTAGGCCTTTAGATGTGGATGTTGTAACAGGCTTCATGTGGCACACCAGGAACTGATGGCTGCTAGAGGCTGTCGTTTTTGCTATCCTTGTTTAACCAACCAACTGAAAACACTGGGTCAAATCTAACTCAAAACAAGGCAGTTATTAATATCCACCTTTAAAGTAGGAACATGCATGCTTTTGGTGGCTAGATAACATATGTATGCGTCCCTTTGTGATTATTCCCCAGTGATTTGCTTCTGAAAGGGTTTGAGGAAGGTAATACACATTATATAGGCTTTATTGTGAACAGAATGAAGTCATCTGGTGGATCGGTGGAATGTGTGATTTTCATTTTTTGCAATATGTTGTTAAATCTGCCTGAAGCGTCATTTAGTTTAGCCACAGAAGCTGTTTTTTTAACACCCTATGTTAACACTCAGCAGTCTGACTCTCACCCGCAGGCTTATTCATGGTGACAGTCTCTCACGCATTACTCATTCACTCATCGTGAGGATAGAGTCGATTTACTGTTTGTCTCTTCATCTCTGACATAGATGTGTGCTGTTATTAAGTCCAATAAGCAGTTTTGCCCCTCTCTTTCCCCGCTCAATATGAAGCATTAGGCCTCAAATCAAAGTAAGTGTATCCTTAGGCTGAATCTGTGTGAAATACAGCATGTCATAAATGATTTTGCTCATTATGGGAGTGCGGTGGTGATTTTGGACACTCAGTGGTCTGTATATTTTTACTGATTTAAAAAATATGCTCCATTCTTCATTGTAGGAATTCTCTCTTTATTGCCATCCTCTCTGCTCGCACACCCACGCACCCATAGCAACACGTTGTCGTATCATAGTAACCACATTACGCAGGAGGAAAAATTAAGGGTGGGTTGTGGAGGTATCTTTCACTGACCACTATGAGCATGTAGCTTGAAAACGGCTCCTTGTATTCAATGCTTGACAAGGGTGAGATTATGAAAGTCATTCATCACTGAATATTAAATCTATAGGCTTTTAAGGGAGGGGAAAATGTATGAAGCAATGTAGCACATTAAAGCTGATATTCACTATAATTTCTCATCTAAAATTACCTGTCGATTCTGATTCTAGTCTCCAGTTTGTGAGCCATATAATGCAATTAGCGCTTCTCGTTTGTTTCATCTTAATAGCCAATCAGTGGTAGATGACTCTTATTATCAAAGTCACTGTAGCTCAGACAAGACCCTAATCAAGGTGCGAAGGTAATTTTCAGAGTTCAATTTAATTCCCTTAAACAAATGGCCCAATTATCAGTGACCAACATGTGTCTCTTTTCACTTTCCCTCTGTGAAAGAGCCCCCGTCTGCTCTTCGACGGAGGTCCTGCTTTAATCGGGATGCAGTGGACCGAAGCTAATGAGACATGCTAATAGAGCAACTCTGTCAACCCCAATCACCCATTTGAGCTGGTTATTCTCCATACGGACCCTAATAACTGTTCATCAAGGGTCACAAAACATCCAGTTTACACATTTGTTTAGAGAGACTATTTCAAATTTTTTATTAGCCATACTAGTCAACACTGCTAGGCAGTGGTGTGGTTGACGAGCACACAGTGTAGGTGGCCCTCCCTACTGGCGGATCCCTCCCAGAATGTAGTGTTCGCCTAGGGGAAACTGGAAACTAAATTTCACAGAGAATGACTACCCCATGGAAGGTGTTCTGTGCCAAGGGGTAACATAAAGTTGATTTCCACCAAGAGTGGAGCCCAAGGAACCTGATCTCTGATAGTAAAACAGAACATGATTTCTACCATGAGGAACTACCACAAGGAATGCATTCTCAGCTAAGGAGAAACTTGAATGCATATTCCACCGAGTGAGACTACAACAACACAATTCGTGCTGAGCAGAAACCAGAATGTGAGTTCTACTAAATAGTCCTGTCTATTGTATGCTGTCTCAGCAAAGTGGAAACTGGAATGTAATTTCCATAAGGAGGGACTACTACAAGGTACACAATCTTTGCCTAGTGATTTCTTCCTAGTGGTAAAGCAGTTAACATGGTTTCCACTGAGGGTGACCACCTCAAGGAACGTGACCTCTGCTGAGCTGAAACTGAACAGTTTCTACACAGCGGAGCTACCCCAAGGAACACAGTATCTGCCACTGACCCCAAGTACCTTAATCTCTTCTTCTGGGAAATTAGTACACAATTTCCAATGAGATGAACTACCACAAGGAAAGAGATCCCTATCATACAAAAATATGATTTCTAGAGAAGAGAACTACTCCAAGGATGGCAATTCACTCCCTAAAGGAGTGAACACAATTCCCAGCATAGGTGATGACCTCTGGGAGCCTTATCTCTGATGGTATACCAATGCACATTTTCTACCAAGAGGAGCAAACGCTAAAAACTACCTCAAGGAATATGTTCACTGCTCAGGGGAAGGTAGAACACAATATCCTGCAAGGGTGACTGCCACAAAGAACATGTTCTCTGCTGAGCATGAAACCAAAAAGGATAGGAGTAAACACTGTTTTAACTGAGAATTGACTCCAAAGAATGTAAATTTGTGTTGAGGGGGAAACTGGTGAAACTGGAATGTGATTTCCACTGAAGAAGTTAACCTGCCTGAGTGATCCTAACAAGTTGGACGTCTAAAGAAACAACTGGCAATGGCAATGGCACTGCTATCCTGATTGCAAGTAAGTTTTACACCATTGTAGCAAACTAAAATATCCCTAAATAAACAAGACAGTGCATGTGTCATGTTAAAGTTCAGAAAATTATTTAATTATCTTAAATTTTAAATAATTCTTATCACAGATTTAATTAAAAACTTAAAGGTAGAATCATTTAATGATACAATTAGTGTTACATAGGATTCCGTCACGTTGTAATGTTTGTGGCAAAACAGCAGTTGCTGGTTATTGTAGATTGTCAACTTCATGAAGTAGCAGTTAAAGTCGTGCAGGCACAGTATGATGTGAATGCCATTGCTGTCATCAATGGCTAATATGCTTAATGTTACCATCTCTGTCAATCAAAGACTGAAATGCCAAATCTACCAAAGGGGATATGAAGGAACAGATTTGCACTAGACCACTGCATAATCTGTGTTTTGGAGGATTAGACCTTGTGAACTTTTTGTTTTGTTCCCCATGAACTTACGTCTTACTTTAAACTACCAAAATATACATTATTGTATTGTGTTCCACATAAAGAAAGTAAATGATGACAGAATTAAAGTTTTGGGGTTTTTTAGAGACAGCCAGCTAATGCTGCTATAAACCAACTAAACCACTACCATCTAGTTAAAACTGGATTGTTATCTGGGAGAATGGCGTATTTATTTAGTGCTTATATTTATGTCTACCTATAAAAATCGTGTCTGGTTTGCCCACCATCTCCCCACACATGCTTAGCAAATATGGATAACATGAAGACTTCTCTGTTGTTTGTAATGCAATTAATCCAGCGGATGTCACAGTCGATGAGTGCTTGTTTTGTAATAGCCTAATGTATTTAACAATGGAGGCGGAGGGCAATAGTGTTCCCTCTTTTCATTCAAAAATAACCATGAATGTCCAGGTAAATATAGTGGTTCTGTCTCAATGACAGACAGCAGCCGTGTTTGTGGGGAATTTCCTAAGGGGTCCTGTGTCTCAATTAATGTGCGCACTCAAGCATGAAGGAAAAACTCTTTCGTTCATAGCTATAAAAAATATTTCTTCCTGGCTGTGCAAATAAATAAACACATGAGCAGTTTTTTGGAGCTGTCCACTCGTATTGCCACATGGTATTGGCAAAGGGAAATTGAAAGATTGCAAACACAGAGTTGAGAATCACCTTCACAGCAAGAAATTAATGATCAATACAGATTAAACTGAAAGCAGAAACACATTATATTTTGAAAATCCGTTTTGGGTTGAAAAACAGTCGGCAGTCTGTTAAAAGAGAGAGTAAAAATGAATCCCATTTAAAGGATGATTCAGGATTGTTGATCTCAAACACAGTTATGCATACACACTCACTGGCCAGTTTATTAGGTACACCTTACTAGTACCGTGTTGGACCCCCTTTTGCCTAGGCATAGATTCAACAAGGTACTGGAACTGTTCCTCAGAGATTTGGTCCATATTGACATGATAGCATCACACAGTTGCTGCAGATTAGTGGGCTGCACATCCATGATGCAAATTTCCCGTTCCACCACATCCCAAAGGTGCTCTATTGGATTGAGATCTGGTGACTGTGAAGGCTGTTTGAGTGCAGTGAACTCATTGTCATGTTGAAGAAACCAGTCTGAGATGATTCATGCTTTATGACATGACGTGCTACCCTGCTGGAAGTAGCCATCAGAAGTAGGGGACCACTGTGGTCATAAAATGATGGAGATGGTCAGCAACAATACTCAGGTGGGCTGTGGCGTTGACACAATGTTAATTGGTACTAATGGACCCAAGGTGTGCCAAGAAAATATCCACCACACTAATACACCACCCCCAGCAGCCTGAACCATTGATACAAGGCAGGATGGGTCCATGCTTTCATGTTGTTGACGCCAAATTCTGACCCTACCATTCAAATGTTGTAGCAGAAATCAAGACTTATAAGACCATTCTTCTGTTGTCCATTGTTAGTGAGCCTGTGCAAATTGTAGCCTCAGTTTTCTGTTCTTAGCTGACAGGAAATGCATCCAGTGTGGTCGTCTGCTACTGTAGCCAATCCACCTCAAGGTTGGACGTGTTGTGCATTCAGAGATGCTCTTCTGCATACCTCGGTTGTAACGAGTTACTGTTGCCTTTCTATCAGCTCGAACTGGTCTGGCCATTCTCCTCTGACCTCTGGCATCAACAAGGCATTTGCGCCCACAGAACTGCCACTCACTGGATATTTTCTCTTCTTCTGACCATTCTCTGTAAACCCTAGAGATGGTTGTGCATGAAAACCCCAGTAGTTCTAATATACTCAGACCAGCCCGTCTGACACCCACAACCATGCCACGTTCAAAGTCACTTAAATCACCTTTTTTCCCCATTCTGATACTCAGTTTGATCTGCAGTTTGACCATGTCTGCATGCCTAAGTACATTGAGTTGCTGCTATGTGATTGGCGGATTAGAAATTTGTGTTACCGAGCAGTTGGACACCTAATAAAATGGCCGGTGAGTGTATATAAAGGCAGTAAAGGTTGCCATGTTTAAAACTATTCAAGATCTGAAATATTTGTGTATATTGTGCCGGTTTTAAGGATAAATGACAGTCACATTTGGTATGATTCATGATAGATGATCTCAATTGTTTAGTTCCTAATTTGGCCCCGTTTTATATTAAGTGTGCTTAACTAATATGCACCGAAATATAAATAGAATGTACTGAATGTGTTTATAATGTATACAGAATACTTCTGGTGCTATTGAGGTGGAAAACAGCTAGGGTTAGGGACAGGTTTGTTGGTATGGATAGTAGGGATGTAACGGTATCAAAATTTCACGATACGGTAATACCTCGGTATGAATGGCACGGTACGGTATTTATTGAATCATTTAAAAGAAAAACAACTATTGAACACTATTGAAGACCCTCAAAAAAAGTGCTAGAATGTTCAGGTTACCTCAACACTGAACAGATCAATGACATACAAATTATCTATTTGTAAACTTTCAAACAGGAACTTAAATTATTCAATTTTAATAACAAAAAATATTAAACCATGTAAAAAAAAAAACACCACTCGAAAGGACAAGCCATGAGTTAGATAGAGGTCTCTTGGTGGTACAAGTCAATGTCTTCATTAATCTGAGCAGTGTGCTGTGTTCTGTTGTCCCCTTGACTAAAAGAATCCCCATCATGTTAGTCGTATTCCCCGACTTGTATTTCAGCACAGTCTGGCAGTGCCTGTATACCCTTTTTTCTGTCACCTTTTCTTCTTTCTTGTTTCTTTTCAGAGAGAAACTGAAATGCTTCCACACATCTGATTTAAAACCCGCTTTAGGTTCGACCATTTTTAGCTCTTTTTCTTTGCCGCTACTAGCAGCACCCTCCATTTCTGCATTACTGGATCTGTAGCGACAACAGACCGCAAAGGATGATGGCCACGCCTGGGCTGATGAAAATTGTAGATTCCACTACCTCTCATTCGCTCCATTCGCCTGAGCAAACTTTTCACCAAAAGACCTATGATTTTATTGAGTCACAACCACGGTAATATTGAAAGAAATTGCTATTGCGGTATGACGGTATTTACAATGTTGTTACATCCCTAATGGATAGGTTTAAGGGTGGGTTAAGGTGAAGGGATGGATCAACAGTTATAAATGTGATTACAGATGTAATTACATGCAGGTATTTGATCAAGCATAAGTACGATGTAAAAACACAATAAGTACATTTAAAGAAATTATTAATTTCAGTGTAAATATGTATTAGTTAATGCTACTTAATATAAAGGGATTTTCTATCATTTTTTTTACATTTATTGGAAAGGTTGAATTTTAGTTGAATGATTCAACTAAATGATAAATCTTATTTATTTGATTTAATTTAGTTGTTTAGAAATTTGTAGAAGTTAAACGACAGCCAATTTTCGCCTCAATTCACAGCCACAATGTAGATTAAAAGTGAGTGAAAAGAAGTCAAGTTCATATGATCCAAGACAGCTGATCAGAAATTTTGTCCAGTTCAATCCCAGGACATCCGGTTCATTCCCATTCCTCTAATCCTCCTGTTCCTGACCCAGAAATGAGGTCACATTTGGCATGAACTTTACAGTGACCCTCCCCTTCATAGGACACTATGACACACGGGTCTGTATATATAGATAGCATTTTCATATGTTGATGCTCACGCACACACATACACCTTTCCTCAAGGACACCTCCACATGCGGAGGCAGATTGGCAGAACTCATCAGTCCTCCTCTCTCCCTGTGCCTGCTGGGTGGGTACAGCACATCTCGCTCCTGCCTTTGGCTCACAGTTGGGTTTACCGTTTGTCTGCCATCCAGCAGGAAGAGGCGCAAGAATGCCACGTTCTCACCCACATACATGCCCGTCACCCACTTCCTAAAAAACACGTCTCTATCATGATCGCTGCTATGAGGTAATAATATAACAACCCGCTGGTGCCATCTGTGCCTGTCTGCCCGCTTCCGAATGAACGCACCCCATGTATTACTCACCTAGATTCACAGGTGTGTGTGTGAGAGACTGGTGGACAAAACACAGCAATCAAAGACTTGAGTAAAAGTATAGATACTCTAAGAAAATAGTCAACACACTCTAATTAAGAGTCAAAACTATTGGATTATTGGATGTATTTACAAAAAATATATATTGATTTATGGGAATTTAGTAAAAATCTTTAATTATCAAAACTATATTTGTGACTACCTAAATAATTTGCTATGGTCATTAAAAATCTAGTTATGTTAAATAATTTCCTTTCCTATTTAAATTTATTGAATTTCATTTCCTTGCAAAATAAAAAAACACACTAATTCAAGTATGTAGAAGAAATGCAAAGACACGAAATGTGTGTAAATGTAAACTTATAAACAATATAATAAGGATGCATCATGGGGTTTATTGGCAATAGTAAGCTATAACTTTCAGATCTATTATCTTTGGAAAATGCAAGAGCATTAATAAGGGATATGCACACAGACTTTTAATTTTAGTCAGTTAGCCCCAGAGCTTCTGGATAATTGTCAACCCATACAAAATCGCCACATTTAAGATCTGATTTCTTTAAAAAAACAGCGAACTTCACTTCCTGGCTGAGATGCGATATAAAGTGGGTATCAGACCAAACAAGAAGCACTGCATTCAATTATATTTTTCCACGCCATGTCGTTAAAATATGGAAATTAATTTTACTCTAGTATTTTAATGGGAGTTTTTGCGCTAGCCTGCTGCTAATGACGATGCCAGCTTTCATACAATCTTTCGTCTTTTTTACGCTTTAAAAACTGAATGGATCCGTAAGTCTATTTAACTGATTATATTTGAATTACAATACAACATCAATGCTGTAAAAGAAGCCTTATAAAATTGAAAATAGTCACATAAAGCTTTCACCGGAAGTCCATCATTGGCTGAAAAACACTAGCTGTGCATATAGCCCATTGGCGTAATTTGAATTGATATGTTTAGTTTTTACATAAAACCCCGTTCAGATAGAAACGCACAAGTATGGACTTGTCCACACTGAAGCATTATTACAGCAGAAATTACTTTACAAACAACTCACTGTCATGACCTAAATATGATTTTTCTTTTATAGTAATA
Source organism: Danio rerio (assembly GCF_052040795.2). Taxonomy (NCBI): domain Eukaryota; kingdom Metazoa; phylum Chordata; class Actinopteri; order Cypriniformes; family Danionidae; genus Danio; species Danio rerio. Next base: position 34,828,523 of record NC_141034.1, read on the forward strand.
ATCCTACAGTCGTAAGAAAAAAAGACATTTATTGTCATCAGTCACTGGATCTCAAGCTAGAGGATCTCCAATGTTTGACGCATTTTGAATGTGTTTGCAAATTCAGTGCATTATTTATTGACCTAAAGCACTGTCGCAAATTTTTTTTTTTTTGCAAATTTCTTTTTTATATACTGTAGATATCCACTAATTTCTGTTCATTTCCAGCACAAAAATCTGAACAGAATCAGAATCAAAATGTTTTCTTCCTTTTCTGACCTATAGGGTTAACAGGTTTTAGAGAGGAGATTCTTTTCATCACTCCGTTATTCAGAAAGTACTGTGATCAGCCAGGGTTGGATACTTTTGTATATATAAAACTTTCATTTTACTGAACATATACTACATTTGAATATTGAAAGATGTCTTTAATCAGGAAAGGCACAAACATATCCTACTGGTAAACATTCAGAATACAGATAAATATAAAGCTGTAAAGCCTGTTGTAAGATGATTCATGCAGGAGGAAAAACTCATTTTGAGAAAGCAGCCTTTAAAATAGATGTTGCGATTAAAATCTACAAATAGTTTGATAAAAAAAAACATTCAAGAGTATATTTTGGATGTTCTCTTTTCATTATACTATTCACGAAAAGCCAAAATGGCACAAAATTGACAGGTGCTTGGAATAAACAATCCATTTGTCTGCAGTGTGTCTCGCATTAAGCACAGTAGTTAAGTAATAAAAATAGTTTCCCTCCAGCACTGTGTTTAACCGGCTGTTTGCTTGATAAGGCGCTGTTCACACTTGTACAGTCGAGCTGGAGAACATGAAGCCAGTCAGTTCACAGGAAGGAGGTAAAGAATCTGGTTCACTGGACAATTAGGTTACAAAACCAGCTGCAAGATTCCATCACTTCATGTTGGTTCTATTTTAAGACGTGGACTATGTGAACTGCAGCGCCCCCGTGTGGCGGAGAACAGACAGCTGCACAGACGTGATTATGTAAGACATTGCAGCGAATGAGTCATCGTGTGTCTCTGTGTGAGTGTACAGCAGTAGGATGGGAAGATGAAACGCGAAAGTGGGTATTTTCCCGTTGCTTTTTTCGGCTTTTGCCTGTTCAGTGGAAGCGGTCAATGCAGACGGAAGCAGTGATAAAGCTGTTAATAGCAGGTGGAAGATTCTAGCACATTCATGTGTGGCTGCAAACAGCCTAAATGTTTACATTTCATTTGTGCTCTCTGGGTCAGTTCATGCTGGTGTGTAATGCAGTGTAAATGATTTTAAATAGCCCTAATGCCTTGGTTTTAGACCAAATGAGACAAATTTGTATTGTATTGCTAAAATAATATAGGTCTAGGTAATATAATGTTATGAAATATGGATATCTCAACTTCTGGAACAACAATCTAAAGGTATAGTTTTGAAATAAAAGGGTAATGTCCATCATAAGAAGGCCATGCCATGTCATAAAGCGCAAATCATCTCAGACTGGTTTCTTGAACATGACAATGAGTTGACTGTACTCAAATGGCCTCCACAGTCAGCAGATCTCAATCCAATAGAGCACCTTTGGGATGTGGTGGAACAGGAGATTCACATCACGGATGTGCAGTCGACAAATCAGCAGCAACTGCATGATGCTATCATGTCAATAGGGACCAAAATCTCTGAGGAATATTTCCAGTACCTTCTTGAATCTATCCCAGGAAGGATTAAGGTAGTTCTGAAAGCAAAAGTGTGCCCAACCCCGTAATAGTAAGGTGTACCCTATATATATATATATGTATATATATATATATATGTATATATATATATGTATATATATATGTGTATGTGTATATATATATATATATATATATATATATATATATATATATATATATATAAATAAAAATAAAAAATTAATTCAAATGGAAAAGAATAGAGATGACTCTAAAGACCACTTTTAGACCACTTAATAATAATACATCCTAATAATATTATGATTATATTAATTTTTAAATATATCTGCAGTGAGAATTAATATTATAATTTATATTAATGAAAGACTATTTTAATTGATATGTTTCATATTATGTTTCTTATTTTTTTTATTAACACATTTAATGCACATAAGCTCTAGTTTATCTGTCTATGTATTTTGCACAAGCTAATATGAGCAAGAAACCTCCTCCACACAATCATGTACTGTACTGTAAGTCTTGTGACATCATTACCCCATTAGCCTCCAGTACAATAACTCCATTATAATTCAAGACACTGTAATTCCATTCAGAGAGTTTCTCTTTGCCATTCTGAGAATTGAGGAAAGGCTTTCTTGCTGCCAGCCTTGGATCCGAATCAGATCCCGAAAGCTCCATTAACCTGCATCTGTGACTCAGTGGAAAGAACATAAAAGGCTATTGATCAGAAAAGACGGACTTTTGGAATAGCACTTTCTGCTTTACTAAATAAAAAGTTATTGCCTTACACCTGAAATGTTTTCCATTTATAGTACGCTCAGGCCATGGTTGCTTTTGGCTCTAATTCTTGTTGGGAAGTAAAAAATTGTAATCATTACCAAACTATTGTGACCATTTTCATGCATTTGCTATGTATATGTTTGAAATGTAAAACACTGTTAATTGTGGTACCCTTCATGCAATGTCATGGCAAAAATGTGAAATTTATTACTAGTAATGAAAGAATAGTTGCTAGTCACTTTTTAAATAATCGTCAGTATCTAATGAATAAATAGTGTCTAATAAAAGGAACTAAATAGATTTAATAGATAAACTCTTTAATTAATGAATAGTATTCAATTCATCTTTATTTCTAGAGAGCTTTTACAATGTAGATTGTGTCAAAGCAGCTTAACATAGAAGTTCAGTAAATGGAAACTGACAGTCCAGTTTTCAGCGTTGAAGTTCAGTTTAGTTCAGTTCAGTGTGGTTTAATTTTCACTGCTGAAAGTCCAAACACTGAAGAGCAAATCCATCGATGGGCAACTCCAAAAGTCTCAAATCAAGCAAGCCAGTGGCTCAGTGGCAAGGAACAAACTTTACCTATTGATGAAACTGAAGGAAAAAAACTTTGATCTTCTAGTGCCAAGCTTCTAGTGCAGAGCTGCAGTCTAGGCCGGAGGCTGTACAACATTGGATGTCCATAAAGGAGAAGCTGCAGGTATGAGTAGGTCACCGGCGGGAGTTCAGGCTGCCCACAGGATCAATGCGAAGACTTGTCTGTCATTGAGGTTTTTCAGGAATCAGTCTCATGCTCTCCACTCCTCCATGAACACAACAGCATCTGTTCCGGATACGGCCTGGTCCAGGATTATTGATACCTCTAGAAGTTCTCTATGGTGGACATCATCTCTTTATATGTGTTGTTCTTGAGGTCTTCGATGGTTGGCATCATCTCTTCACAGGTCTTGGGTCACCTCAGTGGCACTGCACAATCTCTAGAGGCCTCGAGATGAGTATCCCCAGGTGGAAATAGAGGACAGAGAAAATAATTATTGTAGCTGCTGCTCATAGTGTATTTAAACAAGATATTATATATCATTGCAACAAAGAAGCACAAATATATCTAACAAAGCAGAATAGTGTCTTTTAAAAAGTACTTAAATACTCAAAAAATAAGCATGAGTAGTTAATAAGTACCTAAAGAATAAGTATAGTGTGTTTAATATATAGTATTGTTTCATTAATGAGTAGTATCTTAACAAAGAAGCACAAATATATCAAACAAATCAGTACTAGTGTCTTTTAAAAAATACTAATACTTAAAACAGCACAAGTAGTTAATTAATAAGCACTAGTATCTAAAAATAAGAACTAGTACCTATAGAGTAAATAGTGTCTATTATAGATACCATTTTTTAATAGTAACTACTTTTACTTTTTTACTAGTGTCTTAACTAAGCACAAATATAACAAACGAATCAGTACTTGTATCTTTTAAAAATGTGCTAACACTTAAAAAAGCACAAGTACATTAGTTAATAATACTTGAATCTAATAATAGGAACTAGTACCTAAATAATAAGTAAAATGTGTGTTTAATAGATACCACTGCTTAATTAATCAGTACTGTCTGAACTTTGGTAAATATACAGATGCAGGAGACAATATGATATGAAAACTCAAGGTTGTTTCTTGTACTTTCAGGTGTCTTATCAAACTAGTTCAATGGTTTAATCAACATTTGGCTACAATATTCTCACTCCACACCAAGTCTATCTCCTAAAAAGAAATCACTTTAAAAAGAATTAACTATTAAGACAGCTAAATTACTGTAGAGAGTATTATCTCATAGAGAGAACAATAGAAACAGTTGTTCCCTGTCATCAGGATCGGTAGTTCCACTCAAGAGGGAGAGAGGTCCTGGTTTGTGTGTCTCCTGGAAATAAAGATAAAATAAACAAAGAGAGAAGCAAGGACACTCAACATTCTTACATAAAGCAGTGTGTTAACTTATTCATTAGTTAAAATTATTTCAAAGTTAAACTCATTCAAATAATCATATTTAATAAAAATAATGAGAAAAAGGATGATGAGAACAGAATAAACGTTGATCCATGCTGAGACTGATTGGAAGGTAGAAATCCGAATTCATCACTCTCTTCAGATAGCCTACATATCCGTAACACACTGTGATATAGACTGGTTTGTTTGTTCCGTGGACCGTTTTGCTTTATAACTACAACCAATTCACTCTAGAGTTCGTTTTAATCAAGCCAAGACCACCTCATTCTGGCGATCTCGGACAGATTGTTTTGTCACGGACCTGAGCACAATAGCTGGTTTCACATTTGCCAAACGAACCACGCTGACGAGGGAAACGCTCCAGGTCACAAAACAAAAGTCTAGGTGTGAAAGCACCCTTAGAAACCAACAATATCAGTCACAAACACCTAAAGAATAACTGTAAAAAAAACTGACTCAACTGAAAATTGTAAGGAAACTTGTGGCAAAGCTTTTTTTTTTGTTGACTCAGCTTAAATCTAGTTAAGTGCAGTACTCAAGTTGAGTCAACTCAAGAAAGCTGTGTCTTAAAAGATGCCTTAAAATTTTAAGTTGAGTCAACTTTTTTAGAGTATAAGTAGTAGTACACTAAGTACTGCAAGAGATATCTTTAAAATAACAAGTATTAGCAGCATGAAACAAGATATTAGTATGAATTAAACGCTAAAGATTTAGACCAAGCTAACTATGTAATAAAGTACGAGAGCAGTACAAGATGGTGTATGGTGTTGCAGGCGAGATGCTGTACATTCCTCCACAACATTTATCATTTTATCAGCTCTTGAAATGAGTTCCGTCTGTCGTCAGGCTTGTGTTAATGAGTCTGCAGGAGGCGGACAGCTGCTCAGCAGGGTTCCAGTCTATCCTGTGGTTTGATGACTCAAGAGATGGGACGGGGTGGGTGTAAGGGTTAAAACAGGGCACATGAGCGACACTTTCTACTAGACAGAAGACGAGTACTGCGGAAAAAACATCCCTGCGGGCGTTAACACACACACACACACACATTTGTGGAGCCAGATTTTTATGGTCTTATCAAATTTATTACAGTAATAAATCCAGAATCGCAAATACAACAATGGCAGCGTGCTGTATAAAAACAAATAATAATACACAAAGTAATGTGAGCATTATTCATGACGGCGGTGGGGTTTGGAATGACCGAGTGGTTACTGAAAAACAACAATGAATAACAACAATGCTGAGATGGATTATACATAGTGGAAAATGAACAGAGGCGTCCCACACATACAGAGATTCCTTTTACAGCCTTGATATTGTTATTGCTACATCTGCTTGAATAGGAGGGACTGATGGTTATTGCTGACTTCTGAACTGGAAGAGCAAACCAGTGGAATGAGTCTATAAATCTGCACCCCTCATCCTGAGAAAGAGGCTGTTTTTTTTTTTTGTTTTTTTTTTGAAGTGACAAAAGACATTGGTTGTACAGCAGGTTTGGAGTCATAGTGCAGCTGGAAACTTTGCCATTTTTCATAAGACATTACATTAGATGGTGAGTTTTCATGGTTTTGTGCTTAAATATAGTGCCTGTCTCTAATCCGCTTGTTAAGTCTGACATCAGTTTCTGGGTCCAAAGTAGGGATGGACAATATATTATTTCAGCATCAATATTGCAGTGTGCGCATTAATTGCATCGCATCATGTTCAATGTTGAGCGACGCAGTGGCGCAGTAAGTAGTGCTGTTGCTGTTGAAGGTCGCTGCTGGTTCGAGCCTCGGCTGAGTCAGTTGGCGTTTCTGTGTGGAGTTTACATGTTCTCCCTGCGTTCACGTGTGTTTCCTCCGGGTGCTCCGGTTTCCCCCACAGCCCAAAGATGTGTGGTACAGGTTAATTGGGTAAGCAAAATTGATTGTAGTGTATGAGTGTGAATGAGTGTGTGGATGTTTCCCAGAGATAGGTTGTAGCTGGAAGGACATCCGCTGTGTAAAAACGTGCTGGATAAGTTGGTGGTTCATTCCACTGTGGCGACCCTGGATTAATAAAGGGACTAACCCGAAAAGAAAATTAATATTCAATGTTGAGTTGAGATTATTGTTGATATTTAGAGCCACTGCACATTTTTACCATAATAGAGTGAAAGATTTTTAGTTGCTTGTTTTTAAGGTATGTAACTATGTGAGCATTTTCAAGAGAGTTTTAAACAGAGGTGCACAAAGTAGGGCCCGCGGGCCAAAGTTGGTAACCTTTGGTTTGGCCCACCATCCCATCTGAAAAGAGAGAGAGAACGATGGGGAGTCGGTTGGGGCAAATGCCTTTGAGAGAGAGATCACCATTTGGAATTTAAAATAACATTTTGTTTCTTTGTTTAATTGAGGAGCTATAAAAAAAGCTAACTAAAATTAAATGTTTTATTTAAATGTTGTAAATGAATAAGAATTTTAAAATGTAAATACTGTCACTTGAGTGAGAGGACAATGCACAAGACAAAGTCAAATCAAGTCAAAGGCAGGAGCAGCTCAACTAGTGTACTCAGCATTGAACTCTATTGTGTTATAAATGGGATTGTATATGTTTTTACTATAAGTTCATTATAAAGCGCTGAAAATTATACTGCATCATTAACTAATATGTTTTAAAGAAACGTTTTCTAAACCGTTTTTTAAATCTTAGCAAATAAATGAGGATATTATGGAAATTTAATGTAATACAATTTGGTATATTCAACTTTGGCCCAGAGACCTGTTGGGAAAAGGAATATATTTTTTACTGTTTTGTCTCGCTCATTTCATGAATCAGTTGTATTTGTATTGTTTAAGGTGATATTAACCAAACCTCTTGTCTGAGTGTAATATGCCTTGCATACTAATAAAGCATTTTTGCAGAATTAGATGAAGCTGAAGTGAGCAGAGATGGGTTGAAACTTAATACAGAATATTTACACTTGAAGTCTTATGCTTTTAATATTGTGCAGAGAATTCATAAAAAATGGGATGTATGTATGGGTGTGGCTGACGAAGGACTGGAGAATGACTGACAAGTGATGAATCCCACTAAACTCCACCTTTTAATATCAGCTGCATAAAAAAGCTGTAGTCAGGAAAAGAAAATCGTTGCGTATCTCCTCAATGTAATTCCTGCATTGCATTGAGGATACCAGAATTTTGTGAATCAAATTATTCACTTGTTTTCAGTAAATTACAAATAATTTTGACATTGAGGAAAAACCTCTCCTGACCTTTTTATAGTGAACATGCATGGTATTGGCATAATCAAGTTTGGTGTTTGGCCTTTTATAAGAAAAAGTTTGGAAACCCCTGGTTTAAAGCATTCAGGCACAAGAAACTATAATTTGTAACTCTAATAAAGATGAATTTTACTGAATTATTTTTACAATAAAAGCTATGCAGCGATATAATATTTGATCATTCAATTTCTGTACCTGAATACTGTTAGACTCCCCAGAAAACCATAAAGCACTTTTTATTTTACTTTTATCTCTGCTCTATTGCAGAGAATGTGCACACCGTCACCCGACAGATAGCGGACAATGGAGAGACTTTGGTGAGCAAATCAATGCAGATTCTGCTTGACTAGTGTATTCAGAGTTAAACTCCACTCTGTTATAAATGTAATTGTTCATCTTTTTATTGCAATAAGTTATAATTAAAAAGTTATGTTGCATTAGTTAACACGATTCAAAGCAATGTTTTCTACTTATTTTTAAATATTAGGAAATAAATTAGGAAATTACCCATTGTAAATTTAGTGTAATATAGTTTGGTGTATTTGTCTGCGGCTCTTAATGATATTTGGTTCTTGGCTCTTCATACAAAAAGTTTGGGCACCCTTGCTCAATTGTATTTATCTACGTTTTTAATTTGATTATAATATAATATACAAAATTCACTAAATGAATGAGCCTTTTTCTAAATAGAGCTGTTCAAGCCATCTGGTGAAGTTGTATTTATATGGCAGAAATATGAAATATCCTAATGTGCAATTTTATTTTCTCTAGTCCAACGGCTCTATCTGTCAGATGCCACAATCAGACAACAAATGGTGCTAATATAAGCTCAGAGTGATCTGTATTAAAAATTGAAAGGATATTACCATTATATTCGTCTTTTATGAATGATTCAAATATTGTTATCTGGGATGCAGCAGAAACGTGTGGCTTTTAATGTATGATATGACAAGAAAAGTGGTCATAATATTGACTATTGAGAGATTTCTCAATTCTATTGATTGAAGAGGCTTGGACCAGGAAACAGTATTGCATAGTCTCAACTTAACAAGCGGATAACCTTTTTAGTATTATCATTTATGACGTAGAAGTTGTATAGGTTGGTGTGTTTCTCTTTTGTACAATCTCGGAAATGCCGTCTGCAGACAGATCAGCAGACATATCCAGCTCATAAGGCCTCCTCGTTGCATGAATCGATCAGTGCTTCCACTCTTCCACCGCTGTGTCTCCCTCTCCACATCTCCAATTCTCTTTCAGTTAAAAGGCGTAAGGCCCAACGTAGATAGTTAAGCGCAGGGCAGAGCTGCTGTGGTAGCTCATGAGTGGGTTGATAGAAACCATCTCGAGATCCAGCACATACTCTTGAGGGCCGTTGACGGCACGGGCCAGAACAAGCATGGCGCTGATGTTGTTGATTTGCTGAGGAACAAAACACAAAGTCATTTCAAATGTTGACACTGATTCTTTACATTAATGTTCCACGATTTATGATTATGCAATGTAAAAAATCATTTTCAACAATCAATTTGTGTTGAAACAACATGAAGGAAGTTAATATGTTTAAGCTTTTTTACACATGTGGATTGAACATAAAACAATTAAGTTGTCTTAAAATAAAACCAGGAATAGTGTTGTTTTAAATCATTTTAAATAAGAAGTTTAAACAAACAGTAAACTTAATTTTTTCGGTCTGTGACTAATCCTAGAATTCTGTGTACATTTCAAGCATTTTGCATTTATTTTCCTTCAACTGTAATGACATGCAACGTTCAGTATGTAGAATGTACAGAATGCCTTATTAATGTAAAATGGAACTAGGAAAAAATGATTCAGTCACTAATTGTTGTTAAACTTTTTAAGCCATCACCAGAGTTGTTTTTCAGCACTTTGTGCATAAGATCAAGGTGTTTATCTCAAAATAGATGCCACAGGGCATATGTAAATGTAGGATTTTACGTAATTTGATCATATTTTTGTATTTAAAGTAAGTGTAAGCATAAATTTTGCTGAAATTTCTCAATATCAGAGTTCACAATAACAGAGCTGACAAATAATTCATCTCCCATTATATATTACAAACATTTTTGTACAAATAAATAAAAAAAGAACAATAAAAAAGCCTCAGTGCATTCTAGAGTGCTTTCACATCTGTGGTTCGGTTGATTTGGTCTGGACCAAGGTCAACAAATGATACATTGTAGCATTGTTCTGCTGTTTTGGGGTCCTTTTCACACTACATTAATTGCTTTGTTTCAAACCAGTTGAAAAGAACCGAAATGCAGTCATGTGATAAAAATCCACATCACTCATTGGCCAGATGTAATTGAATGTGTTTCCTAAACTGCTTTTGGATTGGTCAGAATTAACGTGTGGGAAAATGCCAATGAGGCTCCCACAAGTAAACAAACCAATATACACAAAATGTTGCTTTTTACTATGGAGGGACGACTGCACTGGCTGATTCCTGGTCATAGAATACTATATAGTTTGTATACATCACTTTAGACAAACTTGGAAAACAATGTTTTAATGCATTGCAAAAAGAAAAGGCGCATTGCAAGTCATTTCAGGAGGAGGCGTGAATTCATTTTGCTAAACTGCGACATGGTCATCTTCCAGAAATATTACCAACGATCCATCAGGTCATGTTTTTTCCCCTCTTTCTCTGTTTAAAATAATTGGTAAAGTGCTGTCAACAAACATTTTATATTTCCACACCCCATAAAATGGAACAGCACATTGGACTACGCCAGCTGGATTAGTCCAAAAAGGCGGTTGGGTCTGTTTTAGTTCGGATCATGTTCTTACCACAAACTAACCACTCCAGATATTTTTTAAGCGTACCAATACCAGCTCTTCAAGGAGGTCTCAGTCCACTTTTTTGTCCTCTTTTGGTGCGCACTTGAGTGCGATTGCTACATTCACAACCTGCCAAATCAAACCGCACCAAGAGAGAAAACAAACTCTACTGTGATTCAACCAAACTAAATAAGGCGGGTGTAAAAACACCCTAGAGCACAGGTGTCTAACTCAGTTCCAAAAGGGCCACAGCTCTGCACAGTTTAGTTCCAACCCTAATTAAACACACCTGATCAAACTAATTGAGTCCTTCAGAATTGTTTGAAACCTACAGGTAAGTTTGTTGGAGCAGGGTTGGAACTAAACTGTGCAGGGCTTCGGCCCTCCAGGAATTGAGTTTGACACCCCTGCCCTAAAGGTTTTAACCAGAGGTTGTGAAATCAAGTCACATGCTATTTCTATCAGTGCTTTAAAAAAGACGGTGTGCTGTATTAAAATTTTAAATCAGGATCTTACGTTCATATCTTTTCTAAATGATTTAAATATTGGGATGGAGCAGAAACTATTACATTTGTGGCTTTTAATGTGTGATATGACAAAAAAACTATTGTGAAAAAAAAAAAAAAAAAATATATATATATATATATATATATATATATATATATATATATATATATGTTTCATGCATATGTTAATTTAACTGAGTAGATTAAACACACAAAAAAGATAAAATTAGACTTAATTATTTCATGATAATTGACACTAAATGTATGATTTGGGAGAGTTTCTAAGTTAATATTTATCTCTAAAGTATCCCTAAATATATAAATAAACATGATTTTATAGAGATAACTTATTAAAAATGTATTAATTTTCATTTTAATTATACATTGCTTTAATATTAATTCCTGTAATAGTAAAGCTGAATTTTTGCATCATTCATGAAATCATTCTAATATTCTTTACAAACATAATAGCAGATTATTATGATCGTATCGAATTTATTACAGTAATAAATCCAGGTTCAAAAATGTGACATGGTATGTACTTGGGGCTGTTTAGATCACTGTATTAGCAAACAACATAAAATGCAAAGACTACCTGTATGTCAGTTTTCACAGCAATACAACAATGTTCCATATTAATTGATAATATATGGAAATGAGAATAAAATTGAACATACTCTGATATAGAAGTCTCCATTGTCATCTCCAGAGCGGATGCGGAAGGTGTTGTAGGCTCCAGGATAGACACTGGTGGCCTGAATCTGAAAGATGTCTGAAGGGACGGAGCGCTCTGATGTGATGCTCATGTAGCGATGGACAATAGAGTACGGCATGTCTCGACAGGCAGGCTTGGAGACTGGACACATGCAGCGACTGGAATGAAAAGAGAGGATTAGAAAATATTTATAATCACTAGTTTTTGCTCCAATTTTTTTTATTGATATTATATTTATATTGTTTTTATGCTTAAAACCCCTTTTTTGTCCTTTTTGTTGGGAAATATATTTCTATAGGAATCGTTTAAAATAAATTGTTGTGAATTTGCTAAAAACCAAAACATAAAAAAAACACATTTTTTAATTTTTGAGGATTATGTTATGTGCAATAACAATGGAATGGCACAAGGAGAAAGTACTGAACTACTGAAATGTATTAAATACTTTGTACAAAAGGCTTTAATAGTCTTTAATAATCTCGATGGATCTGTGGGTCTCGTCTATCAACTCTGAGCTTTCGTTATTATTTTATAATGAATTCAGGTCAGGTGATCAGCTGGACTGTTCTGGCAGCTTTATTTCCTGAAACCAGGTTAGTTTCATTGGCAGGGATCATTTGGGATCATAGCCTGTTGAAGTTTTCACCCTGGTTTAATCTTCATCATTCTAGTAATGTAGGTTTTTGGACTGAAGCAGCTAATATTCATTTACACTGACGAGGGGCAGAGTTGCTTTCTAACTACTGAGAGATTGCTATCTGGACTTTCTATGCATTTTTTACACCTTCCTTTCTTCATGTGTTCAATACTTTTTCCTGCATCAATTTTCTATTTTATTACACATACAGTGGGGGAAAAAGTATTCAACACTTCATGTTTTTTTTTTCTGGAAATAATATTTCCAGGCAATATTTCCTGTTGACAGGAAATTGAACCAGATTTTGGTAAAAACCTAAAACAATACAAACATAAAAATTAAAAACAAAGTAAATCAGTATTTTTTTATGTGTAATAAGAATAGAACAATAGAATGACACAACTACTGAAATGTATTTAATGCTTTATATAAAAGGCTTTTTGGTGATGCCAGCTTAAAGACGCCTCTCATATGGGGAATGAAGTCATATGCATTGCTCAGGTGTGAGTTTTTCACAGACTTCAACAGTGTAAAAATCATGATGGTTCTGTGGGTCTTGTCTGTCAAATCTGATCTTTATTTTGTATTTTCTATTGGATTCAAGTCAGGTGATTGGCTGGGCCATTCTACAGCTTGTTTTTCTTTCTCTGAAAGCATTTGAGAGTTTCCTTGGCTGAGTTTTGGCTCATTGTCTTGCTGAAATGTCCACTCTGGTTTCATCTTTTTCATCCTGCTAATGTAGATGTTGGACTGAAGCAGTGAACCATAATTTACAATAACGAAGATCTACTTAAGAACTACTGAGATATTTCAGTTGCTGTTTGGGCTTTTACTGCCTTTCTACACCTCTCTTTCTTCATGTGTTCAATACTTTTTTCCTGTGTCATTTCATTTTATTACACATAACTTATAACTGTAATATTAAACTATAATATTAACGAATAATTGTTTTCTTTTCATATATGGATTTTGTTGGTTGTTACCAACATCTAGTCAATAGCAACTTTAAACATCTGTTTTCTAAGAAAAATGTTGACGTGTTGAATACTTATTTCCCCCACTGTAACCTAATTTCTAAAGAATTAGTTTTTGTTACTGACATCTGGTGAAAATTTCAACCTTTAGAAATGTTTTCTGAGAAAATTAGTGATGTTCAATACTTACTTTACTCCCTGGCATGCACATACAGTTAATACAAGTGCTTGTGGTGTACTGTACAATGTACTGACTGCACATTTAAGATAAGATATTAAACATCTAAGAATCTGTTGGTTGATGCTGCAATGGATGGGTATGGTTAACTAGAAACACCATCTACTGTAGTGAGGAAAGCTTTTGGGAGTTGTCTTTTAACTGTTAAAAACAATCACACATACACCTTAGATTGTCTTCCTGGCGGTAATAATTAAAAGCATAGTTTACACAAAAGAAATCTTTCTTTATAACAGGGTGTCCAAAATTTTTCTTATGTAGGGGCAACAACCAAACTTGATCGAGGCTAATGGGCCAAAGGCAAATATATGTGGGGTAATTTACCATAGGACATATTCTTATTTATTTAATAATGTTTAGAAAATATTGTTTTATATTAACAACAGCATTATTTTTTTACATTTTATAATGAACCTATTACAGTAAAAACAGAACTAATTAAAAATGTCTAATGTATTGCAAAATTACACTAGTTTTAGCTTTGATTTGCTTGCTGATATCTTCTGCATAGTCCTCTATTCATCGAGTAACAGAATTTACATTTTTAAAAATCTGATTCAATTACATTTAATTGAAATATTTAATTTGAGTTTGCTTTCTTTGTAGCTCAGCAATAAAACAAACAAAACAGGTTACGTCAAATTAGAAATGACGATCTCTGTGTTAAAGGCATTCGCCCCAACCCTCTTCATCATACTTTGGGGACCTCTGCTTTAAAATTTAAGTGGTAACTCAATTGCTTCCAAACCTTCCCTTTTTTATATACTTAAGTTTTTATTGATTTTTTAGGAATATATATATATATATATATATATATATATATATATATATATATATATATATATATATATATATATATATATATATATATATACAGTTGAAGTCAGAATTATTAGCCCCCATCAAATTTTTTTCTTCTTTTTTAAATATTTTCCAAATGATCTTTAACAGAGCAAGGAAATTTTCACAGTATGTCTGATAATATTTTTTCTTCTGGGGAAAGTCTTATTTGTTTTATTTCGGCTAGAATAAAAGCGGTTTTACATTTTTTAAACACAATTTTAGGGACAAAATTACTAGCCCCTTTAAGCTATTTTTTTCTTGATTATCTACAGAACAAACCACTGTTATACAATAACTTGCCTAATTACTCTTACCGGCCTAGGTAACCTAATTAACCCAGTTAAGCCTTTAAATGTCACTTTAAGCTGTTTAAGTATCTTGAAAAATATCTAGTAAAATATTATTTACTGTCATCCTGGCAAAGATAAAATAAATCAGTTATTAGTAATGAGTAATTAAAACTATTATGTTTAGAAATGTGTTGAAAAAAGTTTGCTCTCTGTTAAACAGAAATTGGGGAAAAAATAAACAAGCGGTCTAAAAATTCAGGGGGGGCTAATAATTCTGACTTCAACTGTATGTATATATATATATATATATATATATATATATATATATATATATATATATATATATATATATAGACAAATCTATCCATTCCACACATGTATATCTATATACATACATATATAAAATTATTTAACCTAATCATGAAAATAAAATAATAAATAGAATACGTATAAAATATAATAAAAGTTTGCCAAACATGTTCTCGCAATGATGCATAACCTCTAGAATTATGTAAATGTTAAATTATATATATTATCTTTATTATATTGTCATTGTGGAGAAAGGGGGGAAAAGCAGTCAATGATAAAAATATCAGTGGAAGTCATTGGCCTTTTCCCAACATTCATAACTATATCTTCCTTTTGTGTTCAACAGAAGAAAAAATACTTAAACAGGTTTGAAACAAGTTGAGGATAAGTAAATAATGGCAGATTTTTATTTTTGGGTGAACTATCCCTTTAATATGGATCAACCAGACCAGCTTCCATAATAAACTAATAGAACATTTAGTCAACCTTTAAAGGGGGGCAACCTTACTAGTCCTATACTATGGTTTTCAACCCCCTCTGTCAACTTTTTGCATGACTGATGACTATGTTAGCTACAACTGTACCAGATTACACAAGAATGTTCCCCATATGTCCAGCAAATTGCAATCCATCTAGCCAGATATTTCTTCAGAAATGCCTGAGCACCTGTTATTCATTTAAAGCTTGTGGAAGTTTGCCGAAACACGCTCCAAGGCGCAGACTGAAGAACTGGACTGAGATTTGGAAAATTAAACTAGATGATTTGAGAAACCATGTCAAGTATGTTTAAAAACAAACACTATTTATGAGCAATTAATAAATCTTCGAAATTCCAACTGTGTGTGAAATAAATAGCCTGAAATGCGACTTACTTTTCAGATACTTGCATGTAGGGATCCTGACAGCTTTTGTTGTCAACACATTTGTGACCTCCATGAATGTTCACACAAGTCTGTCCCTCGGAGCACTGGTGAGCTCCTGTCTCACACTCATTTATGTCTAGATTGAAATAAGCAATGTTTCTTATATGCATGGACTGGAAGGCAGAGTGTGCTTGGAAAGCGTATTAAATTGAAGCAAACCTTGGCAGAGGCGAGTGCCCAGGAGCTGATAGCCTTCAGGACAAACGCAGGAGAATTTGCCATGCTCATTCACACACTGATATTGGCACAGGTAGCTGGAGTAGCTGCACTCGTCTATGTCTGAAGATAAACAGTCAATGTAATCAGTTGCTCCAGTTTTTCATGAATACGTGTGGCTGTTTGTATTTGCTCCCGGCTTACCGTTACATGCGAAGCCATCTGGCCCGAGCTCATAACCCTGCTCACATCGACACAGGAACGTCCCGTATGTATTATAACACCTCTGACTGCAGGGGGCCCCCATACCACACTCGTCCACATCTGAACATAACACAACCAGAAAGCAGATGAGTTTATTATATGAAACTTTTAGAGGTCGAGAGTTATAATCAATGCAGCAAAACTGGATTTATTTGATCAAATCTACAAATACAATAGTAATACTCCTAAGTTGTATTTCAGTTTAAAATAACAGTTTTCTGTGCATGGTGAAAAATGAGAAAATTGTGATACTAAAGTCAGCGTGATTTGCACCATAGCAAGTGAAAAGGATGTTGGAAATTATATAACAAATAGGATGGGAATAGTAATAAGGTGATAACTGGCTTTAATGTTTACCGCGTTTTAACATTTTTATTTAAAAAATTTTATTCTTTTACACTTTTTATGACTATTTTATTTAGTTTTTAGCCCACGATTCAGCAAACATCTGAAAAACAAATAGCTTATGTACCACCAGCATACAATCATTATATGGACCTGAAAAGTGCAGTGACATATTTTCTTTCAAAGAATAGAAATATATCCTGAATAGAAATAGATATAAAATCTGTGTTTTTGAGATTAATAAAGATGGCAGAAGTCAATGTTTTATTTTAATTTCTTAGTTTGACATCTTTACTGTTACAAAATATTTGAAAGGTTTCTTAAAATACAATATATAATGTTTAATTGGGTACAAGTTGTTTTTTTACCCAGCCATTTAAAAAGAACATATTTTAGAGCAATAATAAAAAATACCTTAGCGAAAATAGAGAAAATGAGGTCAGCTTATTTTAATTGGTTGCGTCAAATTTAACCAAAACACCTCGTTTAACATTTAACAGTTAAACATTTGATTTGTTTAAACTGTGAAAGATACAATGAGGGAGATATTTTTTTACTTTAAAATACTGTAAAAGGAGATTGCCTTTTCTATGCTTCTGGTTCAAAGGTTAATACTGCTCAAATGGAAAGAATGATCCCTTCTAACCTTTACAAAATGGCTTATGGACCTTTTACACCTATGACCTTAGAAAAATATATGATGTACTATAAGAGGCTTTACCAATATGTTTTATATTATGTGCAAACCTGCTTTAGATCAGAAAAAAACATTACTCTTTATTAGTTATTTCAGAGAAGTCTTTCTGTCTGACTGTCTACAGTGCTCGGCATCTATCTATCTATCTATCTATCTATCTTTCTTTCTTTCTTTCTTTCTTTCTTTCTTTCTTTCTTTCTATCTATCTATCTATCTATCTATCTATCTATCTATCTATCTATCTATCTATCTATCTATCTATCTATCTATCCATCCATCCATCCATCCATCCATCCATCCATCCATCCATCCATCCATCCATCCATCCATCCATCCATCCATCCATCCATCCATCCATCCATCCATCCATCCATCCATCCATCCATCCATCCATCCATCCATCTAATAGAATTGAAAAGTATATGGGAGCAAAAGGGGAATTGTGGGTTGAGAGGGGGACAAGAAAAAAGGCAACAAATTACATGTGTTAAATGTTTCATGTCTATTTAATGAGAACAAAGATATTGTTTAATAAAATGTATTCCTGTGATTCAAACATTACTGCAGGCTTCAGTGTCATGTGATGCCTCATGAAGCATTATTAAAAATTAAGTTTATAAATATTAAAAACGGCGAGGCAGTGGCGCAGTAGGTAGTGCTGTCGCCTCACAGCAAGAAGATTGCTGGGTCGCTGCGTGGAGTTTGCATGTTCTCCCTGCCTTCGCGTGGGTTTCCTCCGGGTGCTCCGGTTTCCCCCACAGTCCAAAGACTTGCAGTGTAGGTGAATTGGGTTGGCTAAATTGTCCTTAGTGTATAAGTGTGTGTGAATGTGTGTGAGGATGTTTCCCAGAGATGGGTTGCGGCTGGAAGGGCATCCACTGCGTAAAAACTTGCAGGATAAGTTGGCATTTTATTCGCTGTGGTGACCCCAGATTAATAAAGGGACTAAGCCGACAAGAAAATGAATGAATGATGAATGAAATATTAAAAACACGATGACTACTTTTTTTTTTTTATTTTAGAAAGAAATTGTATTCATTAACACAATAATGTGTTGCTAAATGCTGTTATTTTGTACTTTGAATTCTGAATTTATTAAACTCTTAAAAAGTCAAATGTATCGTGGTTTCCATAAGCGTATGAGGCAGAAGAAAGATTTGATATTAATCAGCACTAATATCAATGGTTGAGCACATATAATAAACCTTAATAAATATTACAATGATTTCTGAAGGATCATGTGACATTGAAGACTGGAGTACCTCTCCGAAAATATAGCCTTAAATCAAAAAAATAAAATACATTTTTAGACATTAATTTCATTCATTTTCCTTCAGCTTAGTCTCTATTTCAGAGGTCGCCACAGCAGAATGAACTGTCAACTATTCCAGCATATGTTTTACGCAGCGGATTCCCTTTCAGCTACAACCAAGTATTGAGAAACACCCATAAACACTCAAATACACACACACACACACACACTACTACGACCAATTTACTATTTAATTCACTTATACCACATTTCTTTGGACTGTGGGGGAAACCGGAGCACCCAGAGAAAACCCACATGAACACGGGGTGAACATTCAAACTCCACACAAAAATGCCAACTGACCTAGCCAGGACTCGAACCAGCGACCTTATTGCTGTGAGGCACTGAGCCATTTTTAGACATTATTAAAGTAAAAATAATATTTCACAATATTGCTATTTTTACAAATCTTTATGATCTTGAGATATTTTGACAGGGGCTAATATGTGAAATATAAACTTTCAGTGCTGCAATTTTTGTTGCCATTAACATCAACATCTAATCATTTTAAGATGCCACAGTTTTCATTGTGTTTCATCATATGAGAGTCGAAAGAGACATTATATACTGTACAGTATGCTCCTGTATACTGCTTGTATACATGATTCTGTTTGGTTCCTTTGGTTCTTATCCTACATTTTTAATCATGTCATACATTCTGTTTCACTCAAACATCCAATTATGAAACCAAAATGTGGTGCAAACAGCAAATCACACTGATTTTAATGACTCAATGTCTCGTTTTCCACTGTGCACAAAGTTCTCTTTTACTGGTTTATATTTTGGCTCATACTGAAAGAAAATGAGGTGTAGGATGGAGTTGTGTAAGTATGTGGGTTTGGATTTTGAGTAGTGTGTGTGTGTGTGTGTGTGTGTGTGTGTGTGTGTGTGTGTGTGTGTGTGTGTGTGTGCATGTGTGTGCATGCATGCGTGTGGTGTGCATGTGGTGTGTGTGTTGGCCTATGACTCAGGCTATGGTAAAACGGGACGTGGGAGTGAGCGTGTGGGTTGGCTTACCAATACAGGAGCGATTGTTGCCAGCCAGCTGGAAACCAGGCTCACACTGGCAGGAGAAAGAGCCAGGGACATTAACACAGCGATGCTGACAGTAACGGTACCGGCACTCGTCAATGTCTGACAGGTATGAAAACATAAAATTAGATCGCATATGCATTTTAATCCTCATAGGAGTGACTGTAAAGACAATGACAGATCTTCACAGAACACTCAAACACTGGTTTGGGAACAACTTATTAAGTGAATATAAAATATTATTAATGATAAAAGGCAATATTAATTTATCCATGCGTCACATATCTATTTATAAATATTATCTTATAATGTAAGGTTATAGATTAATAGATTATAGACTTTTAATATAGGGCAGCTCACTTCACACAAAACGAAAATTCTGTCAATGACTACACTTACATGGACATCAGTAATCTAATTTTTTTCCCTTAATCTTGAATAAGACAATATTATGATTAAGGTGTTTATGAGTTGCTTTTTGAATGTTGCTTTCATAATCCCATTTTACATGTTATAGCACATAATTTGATAAGCGATTAGCGTTCCTCTGGAGTTTCATTTTCATCCATTTTGAGTGTTACATTTTTAATTTGTCGACTTTAACTGCAGTTTGGCACTTTCACTTTCATTCAGGAACATGTCATGCATGCCCCCAGTGACAAACGAGATATTGGATGCAGCTATGAACTGCTGGGAGAGTGTTGTTTTAATGGAATTTGATACCGCACGCCGTATTGGAAAAAACCTCTGCGTTTTGTGATGCAGGTGTCTGGTTCTTCACTGACTCTGTAGGTGCAGAGAATAGTGTTAAACAGCCGTGTGTGTATAAATTATCCTGTCGGAAAAACATGATGGTTATAGTTTGATTGCGGTGTTTACATGTCTGTACTGAACTTCAATAATGCCATTAAAATCGGCATACTCCACATGTATTTATCCAATTTCTGTTTAGTTTATGACTTTTCTCATATTAAGGTAATCAAAAGTCACTGTTTACATGGTAGACTCTTAATCAGAGTATTTGATCAATCGTATTAAAATCTAATTTTTGATGTCCATGTAAATTTACTCATTGTTCAGTTCACCTGTTTGGGTTTCACCGTATTTGTAAATACATGAACCAGCTTTAACACGAAAAAATACTTGGAATAAGCCATACAAGCCATATGTAGTCCTCTTATAATAATTCTATAGTGAATACTTAACAAAAAGAAGCTCTTGTGAAAAATAAGTATAGTTTTTTAAAATGGAAACTAGAAATATATTTTGTACTTCCAATTATACAGACATGCACATTTGGTAAACTAAGATATTTAGACCTATTGGAATCAAAGACATTTTAGTGTCAGCAGTTGAAGTCAGAATTATCTGCTTGTTAAATGGTGACGTGTTTGTGACGTATGTAATACTGTTTCCGGGTCCAAGCCGCCATTCACTTGAGTGGAAAAATCATTCGTTTATGATCACTTTTTATTCATATCGCACATTAAAGTTAATTTTATATAAAGTCATAGTGTACACAACAATCTCTGGGCTTGCTGCATAACAAATACCAAAATTTTAACAATTTATAAAACAATAAATTACTTTCTGGGCATTGGATATTAGGCATGGACATATATATTGCAATCGTGACTTTCGAAAGTATTAAATCGCTTTGTAAACGTTTATTATTACCATTTCATGAATCTCCCCCATTCAGTTGAATAGAGCGCTTGGACCCGGAAGCCGCTCCGCGTGACGTCATGCTTAACAAGCGGATTAGAAATTGGGGGTAAAAATAAATAGCGGGCTAATAATTGTAGGGGGAGCTTTAATAATTAGGTAATAATTTAATTAAATAATTTAACTTTATACATGATCACACAAGTTGTAATGCATTTTAAATAAAAATAATAATTAACTTTCTGACAAATATGTGAATTCCAAGATAATCTGAAGGACATTTGAAAAGTAATAAAGTATTACATTATTATTCATTAGTATTTTAGTATTTTTGCAATGTGAATCCAACTTTCAAGATAAGTGTAACTCTTTAAAGCATGACAGATTATCAAAACACGATTTAAGTACAAGACCAGCACAATTAAGCACCTACTTAATTCAGAATGGAGGCCTGGAGCATGAGTAAATGATGACAGCCTTGTGACTGATTTTTCTTCACAGCAGTGAACCATTGTTGTAGTAATTATTTTGTGCTACAGAATTAAACAGGCACTTTTTGTTTCTCACCAATGCATTCTGTGCCCACTTTGCGATAACCATCTGGACACTGGCAGGAGAAGGAGCCTTCTGTGTTGAAACACTGTTGACTGGGCTGGCAGTCGTGGCTGTCCCGTTCACACTCATCCACATCTGTTTTTTTGGAAACAGTATCATGGAAATTTATTTTGGGTTCAGTTTGTCTTCTCAGTTAAAGAGACAGTTCAAGCAAAAATTAAATGTTATTTAGTTGACTGTTTTTTTTTTTTTCTTTTAAAAAATGAACATTAAATACATTTTAGCTGAAATCGTGGTCTTTGGTGATCCATGAGATGCAGGTCAATGGATATTAGAGCTGTGGTGAAAATTTGTTTGAGAAATTGATTCTGCATCAATTCTGAGATGCATCAAAAATGCATCTTTATTCTCTCAAACTGATTCTGAGCTTAGTTTTTTTTTTATCAGCAGATGTCACTGTATACTTTACACACAGCCATACTCTGCTTGTAATTATAAAAGTGACTTAAAAAGCCAGCTTATGGCCCGTTTCCACTGAGTGGTACGGTACGCTTTTATGCCCATTTCCACCGTCAAAGGGTACCTAGAAGCGAACCGTCCCATACCACTTTTAGGTTACGCTTTGCAAAGGGTACCTAGCATGAAAGACGCGAAGCTGAACGCTATTGGTTTACAGAGATACATCACTCTCAGAAGCAGGAGAATGAAAATACAGGAAGTGCCATTTTTTAAAACACAGCCGAGACATTACAAGCCAAGAAAAACAAAATCTGCGGTGTCCTGTTGTTGTTTTACAAGCCCGTCTAAAAGTGCGATCGGTTTTACTTTCTCCAGTGAGCTCGCTGCGCATCTACATTTGAAATAACGAACTTCTTGTGCTGATATTAATAATGTGTGCATGAATATTGAAGAGTTTCTGATATCAGATCCTTTCAGAAAGGGACAAACGCGAGAGTAAATTGTGAAAAAACAAAGGAGAAGCCAAAAAAACAGCAGCAAATGATGCTTTCTGCAACATAAAACATGATCAAACTGCCATGTTTAATTATTATTATCGCCTTTTGGACTATTATGAACTCGGAATGACAGAATTACTTTTTAACAACATACATATTAGAGGTTTGCACTGACTGTGAACTGTACAGGTATGTTGTGTTGTTTTTGAACCCAAATAAGGACTAAATGTATGCTGTGTGTAGTTTTTCTGTAATTGGCAACATATCGGAGACTGTAAGGGTCTGTATGTGTTCATATATGCTGCATTTATTTATTTATTTCATATAATTGCAGACGTTACAGTAGGCTCTTTCATACTATCATTGATCTGCAGTTATAATCAAATCATGTTCACAGAAAGGTTAGTAATGAACATTTATACACAAGTATTTATGTGTATAAAGCATCTGTTTAGTGAGAAATGCTTCTTATATGATATGTGAAAAACCCTTACAGCTTTACTAGGACATATCCTCGAGTAAAAATGACGTCGTCTGAAACTTTCTGTCAGATACCAAGCCCAATAAAAGGGTACCCTTTTGGCAGTAGAAACACAAGCCTGATAAAGGTGACCCGTGCCATACCGTACTGTACGTCTCAGTGGAAACGGGCCATTTCACATAAGCATTTGAGTTCAAGGATAAAAACTAGCCTTATATCTCATTCATTTGAGCGTTTAAAAAAATGTGTTGATATGTTGATGTAAATGTCATGATGTGTTAACAAAAAACTCAGTATAGATGCAGAATCTTTTCTCCAACATTTTTTTTGTGTCAAAAAACATCAACATAAATCAGTGTTTCTCAACCATGTTCCTGGAGGACCACCAGCACTGCATGTTTTGGATGTCTCCTTTGTCTGTCACACCCATTACAGGTCTTTCAATTGCTGCTAATGAGCTGATAATCTGAATCAGGTGTGTTTGATTACAGAGACATGGAAAATGTGCAAAGCAGGTGGTGGGAAGTGGTTGAGAAACATTGACATAAATCAAACATGAAAAACAAAATATTGTTTGTTGCTTCTGATACTATGCTGGGGAATGTTTGCTGAGGCTGTAGGTAATTAAAGGTTTTGTAAATTATGCTCTTGCTTTCCCATACTGATTCTTTTGCTTCATAAGATTTTGTCAGGAGTCACAGGTAATAATTTAATTGTGCCTGTAGATGTTTTACTGACTCTGCTGGTAGCCATTAAGTTGAGATAAATAAACATAGAATTTTAGGGTGATGTATCTTTTTAAAGGCTCATGTTCACCGATGTGTTTAGCACTGCAGAAATGTAAAATTGTGCATATGAAATAATGGAAAATGACACGTTTACTCATGAAGTTCCATAATGTGTTTAGTCTTAGGCCATGTAGTTATTCATTGTCTTTACATACGTTATGGATAAACTTTCAATATTATAGGCTAATTTTGCTAGCTGACTTAGAGAATGAATTTCAGTTATGGTATCTCAACTCTTTTTTTTTTTAATCTTTACTATAGTTAGACACTCCCCTTAATGCTGATTGGCTGCAAGTGTGTTTCGGGACTCAGTCCAACACTGTGGTGAAAAGCATTTTTCAAGTACTTCTTAATGCACATTTAATTGATCATCTATTAATCCCTGGAACATCATCCCTAACTCGGACACACATGACTCTCTGTAATGGCATCCTATACTATTGAGTGTTAAAACGGAGGCTGTTCTGAAACAACACACACATGTTTTAACACACTCATCCACGCAGCTGTCCTGCTGGGGCTCGAAACCTGGAGGGCACAAGTTGAAAGGCTCACTGGCTGTGTTCTCCAGGCTTGGGTCGATCCGACTGGGTGACTCAGTTGCGGGATTGACCCTAAGTTGAGTGAGGGAGGCAAAAGTATCCCCACCATAGTGGCTGAAGCACTTCATTTCTCCCTAACCCTTAGCTTTAAATGCTTCTCCACCTGTCAGAGCTTGTAAAAATGCTGAGCTACACTGCTGGCATTTGAAGAGTCATAAAACCTTGGACTAACTTTTCTGATATTTTACTAGATTTGTGAGTGCTGAACATGAATTAAAACAATGTTAGCATTTGTTTACTTTAATTGTATAAAATATCTGGTTATTTAACTGGAATTAACTGGTTTTGTGCTTTTCACACTATTTTCATCTACTGGGTTTAAAGTCTGTATGAGCTTGTGGCGATGTAGCATGGGATGACTTGTGGTGATGTAGCGAGTATAGGGTATATGCAGAGCTAGTGTTTCTTCCCATATTGATAAACTTCCGATGAACGGTAAATGTGACTTTTATTCCATTTTATATGGTTCCTTTTACAGCATCAATGTTGTAGTATAATTAAAATATAATCAGTTACTCTAAATAGACTTTGGCATTTATTTAGTGCTCAAGCGTAAAACAACATGAAAAGCCGTTTACACACACGTGCCCATCAGGATTAGCAGGCTAGCGCAGAAGCTCCATTGAATATACAGGGGTAAAATAAATGTAAATGTTTTAAAGACATGGTGAGGAAAATGCGCTTGACCCAGGTTACTGACAAATTAAAAGTCATTCCGCATACTTCTGCATATACCCTATTATGATGAGTACAGCATTTACTGCACTCAGACAAGATGACTGAAATGGGCTCCTGATGATTACCGGTTTACAAGACAGTTCAGTATGGACACTGTTGCATTTGAAAGCGGCGTCTATCAGCTGATCTGTCAGTGAAATATCACAACACTTACAGACACTACTTTCAGTCGTTTTAATGTCTAAGGAATTTTCTGTCTGTTCAAAGCACATTCAATTAATTTTAAAATATGCACTATTTAAATATAAAAAAATTTTTTCACGTGTTTACTCAAATTTTTAATCAGAGTCAGTATGGGCCACACTGATAGATGAGGTTTGCTCGCTTTCATCTTTCTGTCCTGCTTTGCTCTTTCATGCCCACTCAAAATTATTACGGTAGACTTGTACTGAAAAAGGGGTTTTATGACCCTTTAAAGGTGCCATCAACTGCATTGGTTTAAGAAGTTAAATTGTTCTCTGGTATCCAGTAGGTTTATTGCTTTGGTAATATGGGGTAATATACCCCATTAAAATCAACCTCTACATGATCATATGACCGTTGAGCTGAGTGATTTGACATGATTCAGCAGTCTACATGTTTTTGTTGAAACGCACACGTTAAATTTCACAATAAACACGATAAATTAACAAACGATGTAACTAAACATACCTCATGCCTCTTCGGTGTAACGAGGAATAATTATGTAATCTGTAAATTTCGCAACCTGAGGTGAGTTTGAACATGCCTAGTGCTATTGTTGCCCAGTAACACACGTTTACATTTTTGCACTTCCATTTTCTAAATAAAAGTCACACATACATAGTAAGTGAAATATACACTTAAAATAATAAGGGAGGAAAGTTATCACTGTTGTCTCACTAGAAAACGTTTGGCTTACCAAACGCAGCCTGAGGTGTGCATATTAATTATTTCAGAGCTTTTTAATGATCTCAGAGCTGCATATGAGTCAAGGTCTCTTGATGATGTGGCTGCTTGTTAGGTCTGGATGAATGACCTAAAGTAGACATATATGCAAATGCAGAGGGTATGGCCCATGAGTCTTATCACAGTTTGTTTAGTCTTCTGATTGGCCTGTTGTCCACTGGGGTTTTATTTAATTTACATGGGAATGAGGAAACAGTGGTACCTGAGTCTCACAGTAGGCAAATTTCCATAAACTCATGTTTTATTATTCTTCTATGCCTTGGTATACCCAGATTTTCATCATAGAGCACCTTTAAAAAAAACAAGGCATCTTCATTGACAATTTCAAGAAAAAAATGCTTGGATGGATATGCGCCCTAAGACTGCTATAACTCTGAAATGTAGTTTTTGCAGCATTCATTGGTTCACAGCTCATGGGATGGGAAAACCGTGTCTCCGTAGAGCGATCTTGAGTAACATTATCTCTATTGCCTTTCTCTTGACGGTAGACGACAGCTGGGATGCCTCGGCCTCACTGAATTCCTAGACCCCCAGCAGATCGGCCTCCTGCCAAGACTTCAGCATGACTCCCACAGTTGTCTGAGCGCAAAAACCTCACTCTCTGCTTCCCCTGACCACCTGTTTCTGCCTGAGTCATTCAAACGCTAGCAGTCAAAACTAAAACATTGCGTGCAATGATCCTCCTCCCCCTCCACTATCTCATTCACAGACATTGATTTTCATTTTGATCCATCCACACTAGAGATGTCAATGCTGTTTTCCACAAATCCCCAAGATTGATCATCGTTTAAATTCATTGATTAACCATTAACCTTATTAATGAAAGAGGGTATATACTTCAGTGGTACAGTCACTAGCATTATAGGACACTTAAAAACGAAACAAATTAATGATTAAATGCAATGTCTGATACAAAACCTGTCAATAGTAGCATCTCAGATGTACACAATGGTGAATAGGCCAGTGTTTACTCAAGAACATCATGGTGTGTTGAAAACTTTTAAGGCTATTTAGTTATTATTCATCTGTCTTTACTACCTCACATGGATACAATTTTAATACCTACATCTCTTATGTTCATGAGATAATTAAACCAGCTGAGTTTGGTGAAATGCTTCTCAAATTCAGACCTGGTACCTAAACTCTTTTTGATACTGTTTGTCTAAAGTAGTTAGATTGGCTGCAAGTGTGTTTCGGGATCGGGTCCAACACTGTGGTGAAAAGAGTTTATCAAGCACTGTCTAATGCACTTTTAATTGATCATCTATTAATCCCTGGAACATCATCCCTAACTCGGACACACATGACTCTCCGTAATGGTATCCTAACTATTAAGTGTTAAAACCAGGCCGTCTGACACCTGTTTTGAACCGACACACACTTGATTTCACACACTCACCCACGCAGCTGTCCTGCTGGGGCTCGAAACCTAGAGGGCACGAGTTGAAAGGCTCACTGACTCTGTTCTCCAGGCTCGGGTCGATCTGGTTGGGTGGCTCAGCGGCAGGGATGACCGAGGCTGAGCGAGGGAGGCACAGGTATCCACCGTAGTGGTTGAAGCACTTCATTTCTCCCTTACAGGCTTCAGTGATTGTCTCACATTCATTTATATCTGCAGACACATGCATGTTGATTTATACAGTTGAAGTCAGAATTATTATCCCCTCTAAAAAATTAACCCCCTTGTTTAATTTTTCCCCAATTTCTGTTTAAAAGAGAGTTTTTTTCAACACATTTCTAAAAATAATAGTTTTAATAACTTAATTGTAATAACTGATTTTTTTTTTATCTTTGCCATAATGACAGTAAATACTATTTGACTAGATATTTTTCAAGACACTTTTATACAGCTTAAAGTGACATTTAAAGGCTTAATTAGGTTAATTAGGGTAACTAGGCAGATTAGAGTAATTAGGTGAGTTACTGTAAACCGATGATTTGTTTGATATCGAAGAAAAATATATAAAGGGGCTAATAACTTTGACCTTAAAATGGCTTTTAAAAAAATTAAAATTGCTTTTATTCCAGCCAAAATAAAACAATAAATACTTTCTCTAGAAGACAAAATATTATCAGACCTACTGTGAAAATGTCTTTGCTCTGTTAAACATAATTTGGGAAATATTTAAAATAAAGAAAAAATTGTTGTTGTCATTATAATCGGCCGCATAACAGTTAAGACTACAGCCAATTGTGTCAAATTGTAAGAGATCACTTTAAAGTTATTTTCAGCTGCATGAATTTACAGTGAATATTTGTTTTGAGTAATTCTTTTTTTTACATTTTAAGTGTTTCATTTATTATGCATCCTCAAAATGTAAAATAAGAATATTGTATACATTATTGTATTATATATATGGTATTTATTGAATTTAAATGACAAGTCAATACAAATTTCTTATGTTTTCAGATCGTTAATACTTAAAGAAGATATGTATAACTGTAAAATATTATGTTTGCTTAATATTTAAAGTCTAAAAAAATATATATAGACCATTTTGAGGGACGTAAACAATAAAAATGGCATTAACGTATTTCCTGTTTTACATTATTCATTTCCATAGCTTCGAAAATCAAAAAAAAGGTCCCCATGAAGATAAATAATGCTAATATAGCTGTTTTAACGTTAAGTTATGATTGAATTCCCTCTTTTTACAGTTATTAAAAAGTTTGACAACAAGCAGGAAATGTTTATGGGACAATGACATCACCACATTGAAATAGTCTATAAATAAAAAGAAAACTATGCTACTTGATTCGAGGTTTTGTAATTTTTTTTAACATAGTGATTCCCATATTTTTAGCTGTAGTATATTTTATACAAACAGGCCTACACAGCATACGGTGTGTATATTTATTATGTTTACATTGTGGCCATTTATTATGTTTACATTATAAAAATGTGTTTTAGTTATAACCATACGCTTATATCAAATGTTTTTGATGTATTTGTATATACTGATTATGGATCCTGTAAATTTGAGGTTTGGGGTATATGAGACATGAAGCGTGTTTTACCTTTGCAGTGCTGAGTCTGTGAATCCCAGTGATATCCATCTGTACATTCCTATAAAATACACATGAATAAGTAAACACTGTAGATGTAGCCTGAGTACACCTGCAGTTTGTGTAAATTTAAGATGAAAGGGTGTATTTTACATAATGAAGATAAAGAAAGTGTAGCGAGAGACAGGGGAAGGTTTCGTTCCTCCTTACCGTGTAGGTGTCAGTTTCTGTGGGTGGCTGTGAAATAGCGCGGTGGAGAAACACAGAGATGCACATACAAAAGAGCAAAACACACCCGGGCCGCATCCTCACACACCCCTTCAACAGGTCTCGATGAGCACAGACACAAAAACACCCCCAATAGTGTTTAGTAAAGAGAGGAGGTCAGACAGACATGCGATGGTGTGGAGCAGATGATGCTGAGGAACCTGTGGATGATAAACAAACCACTTCAGAAGCAAGCTTTACTCAGGATTTGAATACTTAAATGTGACCCAGTTATATTAATCACACGGTTCCTAAATATCAAAACATCGGTCTGTTGTTAATTTTAGCGCCTTCCAGTGAGTTTAATGATTTGTAAGGACTTTCATTAATCAGAAATGTATACCCTATTTTTAGCCGCTGCAGTTGCTTGATTACCAGACTCCCTCTAGTGGTTATATTAAAATTGCAATATTTGTACTCGCATTGTTACACTGTAAAACACAACAGTTCACTTTATCAAATTAAATGAGTGAAGTTACCTCAAAGTTTACTGAAAGTTAGTTCTGCTCATTTAAAGAAGAGTTTTGAACTTAGTGTTGAAAGTAATGCGTTAATTAAATACCTCATTACTTCAGCTTAAATGGAGTAAGTTCCTAGTACTCATATTGATTTTTTTTTTAACTCAAATGGTTTGTACACTGTAAAACCCAATAAGTTAAGGGAACTCAAACCATTTGAGGAAACCGATTGCAACAAACTATTTAAGTTCAAAAACTAATCTACAGTTGAAGTCAGAATTATTATTAGCCCCGATTTTTTTTCGTTTCTTTTTTAAATATTTCCCAAATGATGTTTAACAGAGCAAGGAATTTTTTACAGTATGTCTGATAATATTTCTTCTTCTGTAGAAAGTCTTATATGCTTTATTTTGGCTAGAATAAAAGCACCAACCTTTTAAACATCAGTTAATAACAAAATTATTAGCCCCTTTAGGCTATATTTTTGTTTGACAGAACAAACCATTGTTATACAATAACTTGCCTAATTACCTTAACTTGCCTAGTTAACCTAATTAACCTAGTAAAGCCTTTAAATGTCACTTTAAGCTGTATAGAAGTGTCTTGAAAATATCTAGTAAAATATTATGTTCTGTCATCATGGCAAAGATAAAATAAATGTTATTAGAAATGAGTTATTAAAACTATTATGTTTAGAAATGTGTTGAAAAAATCTCTCTGTTAAACAAGAATTGGGGAACAAATAAACGGGGGCGGGTAATAATTCAGGGGGGGGCTAATAATTCTGACTTCAACTGTATATGAGTACTGTGAACTTACTCTATTTAAGGTGAAGTAATTGGGTATTTAATATCTCATTACCTTCAACACTGTTCAAAACTCTTCAAATTAGCAGAATTAACTTTTAGTAAATTTTGAGTTAACTACACTCATTTCATTTGATATTTGAAGTTGATGAAGTTAACACATGAAAATATCAACCAGGAATATATCATTATAATAAAGTTCATACTTAATTGACAGTAATTCACCACAAACAATACATTTGAACTGCTTTTAAAACTTTTTGCATTCAATACTGCATTAATTAAGAAGCGACACAGTGACTCAGTGGTTAGCACTGTTGTCTCATGTCTCGAGTCCCGGCTGGGCCAGTTGACATTTGTGTGGAGTGTGCACGTTCTCCTAATGTTTCTTTTGTGTACTTTGGTTTACCCCACAGTCCAAAGACATGTGCTATAGGTGAATTGAATAAACTAAATTGGCCGCAGAGTGTGTGAGTGTGTATGGGTGTTTCCCAGTACTGGGTTCCGGCTGTGTAAAACATAGGCTGGATAAGTTGGCGGTTCATCCCTCTGTGGCGGGCCCTGATTGAAAGGGACTAAGTTGGAGAAAAATTAGTAAATGATGCATTTATTAATGTTAACAGATACAAAATTTGCTGATTTGTAATGGTTTATACATACAGTATGGTACTTTTTATTTAGTCTGAATGGGTCCTTTCACCCACCCCAAGAAATATTAACTGTAATTCTTATAAAACATTTCTGGCTTTGAGGGGAGTGAAATGTTTTCGCTTAAGCAAACTATCACACAGACATATAAAACGCAGTACTATTTTCCTGGCCCACTTTTCTGTAAGTACACACATACATTGACATTGACATAAACAGCATTTGCAGGCACAGTATGGAAACACAAAAGCTGCTCCAACATGACACAGACGGAGCCCAACAGCAGCTCTTTGAGTTGTTGTTTTAATGGAGTTCAGAGAGTCCAGCCTAAAAGTATTGTCATGTTGACTCAGTGTGACAAACGGCAAACCGCAGGGTGACGTGCGAATCTGCACATTCTGTCTGAGCTGCTTCAGCCTCCAGTTACTATCATTGTGCTTTTCCTCCCAAACCGCGTGAAACATACAGTAGCCATCATACAAGAAACGCTTGCAACTTCACACTCACATCCTGCAACAAGATAAACAGGCTCACAAATCTCTCATCTGTGTGAATTACCCGCTCCTACTGACTGACCTACGTGCTACTTATGGTTAAGCTTCCCTCAAAATCTTGAAGCAGGCTGTCACTGTGGTGGCAAAAACCTGAAATCAACCATCATAAACAAACCCGAGGCCAGCGAGAGCCCGGTCCAGTCACTTGGCCAAGGTGTGGGCAGTGTGGAGGCGTGGGTAACATGTTGTCTGAGTGGCACTTGACCTTCAGGAATGCCAGTGGAGAGGATGTGGGCACGGCTCTGAATAACGGTCAGCCGGACACTTGCTGTGTTTCCCACAGGATCACATTTCTGGGAAACCCCTCTCTCCGGAGTTCACTGGAAAGGTCAAGTGTGGTTACCCAGAATGCCCTTGTGTAGGCCGTTTCTGCTTTGCTATTTTTAATTATTAATTTTCTTTGGCGGAAATGTTAGTAGGTCATTGTGTGGCTACTCATGAGGCAAAATGAATTAATGTGGAGCACTCATGATGCCTTGTGCTCTTGCTTAAAGGGATAGTTCACCCAAAATTCAGATTTAATCTCTGTTTAATCCCCCTCGAGTGGTTTCAAATCTTTATTTTTTCTGTTGAACTCAACGGAAGATATTTTGATTAAGGAGTCCCTATTATGGGTTTTTGAAAATGAGCTTCCATGCAGTGTGTAACACAGCACTGAATGAAAACATCCAGCTGAGATTAAATCTGAAAGTGCACCATGTTTAAAAGTATTGATTCCTTAACAAAATAGTCGACTCAGAAACGAATAAATGAATCGTGTTGGGTTTGGATCAATTGCTTGAACACATCGACGTTGATACGATAAACATACCAAATATGTAGTGGCGGATGCGGTAAAACGTGAACGCCAATTTCACTTCAGACGCTAGCGGAGCGTGGAGGATCACGGGACTGATCATGACATGAAGATGACGATCACCGACAGATGGAGATTTGGCTATGAGGAATAAAGGGTTAAAGTTCATTTTCACAACAACACCACAGTATAGCCAGCCTAGTGCTGTATTTGTTGCTGTCATTTTTCTGATGATTGATACAATAACCTATGCTGCTACGCGGGATTTGTCTGCCATTTGCTATTAAAGAAAATAGCAGCAGAGACAATTGTGTATGGGACTTTGTCAGACTTTGTCAGTAACTGTTACGGTTCATATGGACCCGTTTCTTCTTCCTCTAGATCATAACATGCAAGTGTGATTAAAATTGTTGCCTCGTTCTCTGTAGTTTGCAAAATATGTATTTAATAGTGTGTTGTAACTTGTAATCCTTCCATGCAGCTTGTAATCATTTATCTATTATAGATCAGTCCTTGTACTGTATCTCTCCGGTAAAATCTGTATGGAGTTATTCACATATTGCATCCAAAACCACATTCAAAACTTGACGCATACTTCTTCCTTTACAGATTTAAATGCGTTCCTCTGCTGTTCAGCTTTGCTAAATCAGCTGTTCCTCACATACGCGGTGTGTTGGGCGTTTCTCTCATGCTGAACCCAGCCGACCAATCAAAACAGAATGGTTCATCGGACCAATCAGCGCAGATTAGCATCGCGCGAAGGAGGGGTCTGGGAACAATTGAATCGCTGAACAAATCATGTGAGCGTCGTTGGGATAATTAGGTAAAATAAACACATATTATAAGACAATGAAAGTGTTTTTTGGCCTTGCATGCATATCAGCCTGTTGTTGAAGACCCCCAGACCCAAACCTTTTATAATGTATAATAGGGGCTTTTTAAAGGTTATATTCAATAACCATTGATTTCCATAGTAGGAAAAACAAATATACGGAAGCACATGGTTACAGGTTTTCAGCATTCTTCAGAATATCTTCTTTTGTGTTTATCTCAAGAAAAAAAAAAGGTTTGACATGATTGAAAGGCGAGTAAATTATAACTTATTATCCCTATGCCTTGAATTATCCCTTTAAAAGGTTATTTTACCCCAAAATTAAACTTCTGTCATTAATTACTCATGCTAAAGTAATTTCAGTCTAATAACACCGACGTCCATATTCAGAGCACAGTTGAAAAGATTCTAAATCAAGTCTAAGAGATTTCTGTCCCACTAAAAGTCTATTTACCTGACTCTACTAAAATTGACGTCTAAAGTATCTCCTTTGAAGACTTCTGAAGAGACAGAATCACTTTAAATGATAAACATTTAATTTAGCTTTATTTGGCAGACGCTTGAATGTATTACGTGCAAGAATAACCTTCTTCGGTTCAAGAAAGCATTACAGAGCTTCCATGACTTAATGTTAATGCTGTGAATACTCTTTACTGATTAGTTTTTATATGTACAGGCCCTCTTAGTGCCAAACTCACAGTTACAACACAGCATTAGCTGGAGTCAGAGTGAAGGGAAAACAGGAGGCGAAGCTACATAAAACATCATTATGTTGGGTACAAGAAGTACAGGCTCCAAATTGAAATTTCATCATGTACCTGCTGCCAGAACAAATGACGCCAACTGTGTTTAAATGCAATAAAACGACTAGAAAAGACTATTGGTCATCAAATATGTTATTATGTTGAGATTTCAGCACACACTTCATGTCAGGTTAAGTAAAGTATTGTCCTTGTTTATTATGGATTAAGGATTGGGTACCTAGATATAGATGTCTTAAGTATTTCCTCTGATTTAGAAAAAGTTATTTTGACATGTGAAAACTTTTTAGCACTTAACTGAGCTAACAGACATATATAGTAAGCTAACCACTAGCAAGCAACTAAATATGAAGTAAGAACTTGTAGTGATTGAATATATGAGAGATCTCTCTCAGAAGATGCACAAATGTGTTTGGACCGAGATGAGGGCTGAGTAAATGATGGCAGAATCCTCATCTGGGGCTGAACTAACACTTTACCATTTGGCTGGCTGGTAGTCCTGTGACATTTGTAAGGTCTGCAGTGATTATATGAGCCCCAATAACACACGTAATAAAGAGCAGACTTCATGAGCAGCCCACTGCAAGGACCACACACATGTAATGACAAACGCTCTCCTCCTACCTCTCGCTCACCCTTATAAACACACTCACACTGGTCCAGTGTCATGTCTGCGCTTAACTCTGTGTGCTCAGCTAGGTATTAAATACTGAACCTGGCATGGTGGCCAAAACACTCACGCAGGATCTCCAGTTTGAAGACTTGCTTTTGAATGCACTTATAACTTTATGAATGCTAGCAACTCTCCCCACACCTGTGCAAACCTAAGTGGGGTTTTTATGTCAGGCCCCCCCCATGGTTTCAGAAACAGATCTATATAGGCACAGACACATGTACTGGTTGTGTTTTGTGCCTAGTTGTATTTGGATTTAGATTTTAAGATCTATAAATGTCAGATCATTAGATATAAAAATATAAGGGGCACCTGCTGTTAAAGGGATAGTTCACCCAAAAATGACAATTTACTCACTATTTAATCACCCTCAATTTGTTCCAAACCTTTCTTTCTTCTGTTGAACACAAAATAATATTTTGAACAATTTTAAATACCTTCCATAGTAGGGAAAAATATGGAAGTCAATGGTTACAGATAGGGATGGGCAGTATTTATGATAGACATAGTGGTGGAAAGAGTACTGAAAAATGTAGTGCAAGTAAAAAAGTATCTGTTGTGAATATTACTCAAAGTATGAGTAAAAGGTTGCTCTTTCAAAAGTACTCGAGTAGTGAGTATTGCACTGTTAAAAGCTGATGATATACATTTATTTTGTGGATGTGTGTAAACGTAACATTCTGCAGTGCATTTAGTTATTGCTCAGCAGGCACACAACGTCCTAAGACGTTAACATTAGGTTAGATTTAGGTTGTGACATCAGATGATCAAAATTCAATGTCTAGCCAGCGTCCAAGGACAGCGTTATTTTGATGTCCAGTAATGACGTCAAATGACATTGAAATTTGGTTGATTTTAGGTTGTTTTGGAAAGTAACCAAAATCCAACGTCGAGCCAACATCTTAAACCAACGTCATATTGATGGCAAATACTGACATTTATTTATCAGTTATGGCAATCAAAATTCAACATTTAATAGACGTCATAGTGGTAACGTCCATACAACGTCAAGCTGTAACATCATTAGACGTTGATATTTGGTTGATTTTAGGTTGGACGTCGGACATTGAGGTCGATCTGACATTGGGTTCTGATGTCAACCTAATTTTCAATTCCAAACAAAATGCAATGTTCCCACAACTCTAGGGTACAACATCAATCTGGTGTTTAAGGCCATTTCAGTCATCATACAGTAAACATCCGTCATCTTCTCATCAGTGACATGCATCTAAACATCTCAATGTGTGTATAAATTTGAACATCTTCTTGGACATAAATTGCTCATGTCTTGAGGTACTTCAATATGATGCGATTTACCTTCTATGTGCGATTTGATTGGACAGCAATCACAAGACTATTCGGCCAATCCCCATAGAAAAGAAAATAATAAAGTAACGACTGCAGGTTGAAGGAAAGAAAAGGAGTAAAAGTACTGATACTGCACTAAAAATGTATTTAACGGAAAGTAAAAGTACACATTTTTAAAACTAAGTGAATTACAATTCCTGAGAAAAACTACTTAATTTGTATTTTGTAATACAAAATGATATTTTATAATTTATATTTGATAGCGTTAATAGAACCAGCTTAATATTTTGTATCGAAATACTTTAATGTCTTGTAATTTTGTATTTTTAAAATACTAATATACTAATAAGAAGTCTACATGGTGACATCATATAGATCAGGGTGTCCGCGGGGTCTTAAATTCAGCACAATATTGTCTTATAGATCATTTTAAACAGGTCTTAATTTTCACATCCATTCACTAACAATACATCTCAATAAAACTTTCTGCTAAATTTACAACTAATTGATAACTTCATTTATTTATGACTAACTCTATTTTAGAACTATATTCTATAACTAAACCAATACTATAAATTATTAGAACAAATTAGTTTGTTTCTTGATGGGTCAAGAAACCATTTTTTTTTTTTTTATTTAACCCATATTTTTTCTCCTGGGCCATTAAAAAACCCTTAGCGTTTAGCCTTATGCACGTCTGAAATTTTATTCTTGATGGTCTTAGAAAGTCTTAAATTTGACTTGGTGAAATCTGCAGAAACCCTGTAGATGCACCCTCTGATTGGTGCTTTGGACATTAACTCTTTCATTTAAAGAATAACTGGAAAAATATATCAAGTCTTTGGAGATAGTATACTGTACAATTAATTTATTTATTGACAGATTTATTAAACAGATATATTTATAAAATAATATTTTAGTCACCAAACATGTTTAGAAATAGAAAGATAAGGCAATTAAATTTAAGTAAAATATTGTAACAAAAAAAATAAATATTAAAACCTACAAAATTTCAACTAACTTTTTTGCTTCTCTTGATTTTTACTCTTTTTGAAAATTTGAATTTATTAATTTTTTATAACAAAATTGGCTGTACTAGTTTTTGGACCGTTATCGTAAGTTATTTTGCTAGATTAACTACAGATTTGGCTGCAGTACTGACAACACTAATGTATATGCACAAATATAATATTGTACAGCTTCCTATTAAAAATATGAATTTAAAAGAGAAATTTGTGAGGGGTGTACTTATAGCTTATTGCTGAGCACTGTATCTTTGCCCAACCCTGGTTACAGGTTTTCAACTTTCTTCAAATTATCTTCTTTTTATATCCTTTTACATGTTTGGAACAAGTAAAGGGTGAGTAAATGATGACAGAATTTTCAGTTTTAGGTGAACAACCTGTTTAAATGAGAAAATATCTTTTTTAAGCAAATAGTTTTGAGTTTAATTTTATGGGATGAAAGAAGTCTGTTCTCCTCAGGTTCATAGAGGTGGCCTGTATGAGGAACTATAGACGTATAATAGTTTTATCACATTAATTAACTTTAATTAACAGCCATTAAAGTTGCATATTGCTACTATGTTGTATAGATATTCAACAAGTGCACTGCTGATCCAGGGTATCCACGGAGTCTTAAAAAGTCTTAAAATGTCTAATCTTTTTTTAACAGGTATTAATTTTCCTTTGTATTGCTGCCCAATCTGGCCATTAACACCTATATTTTTATTATTCAATTATTATTATTGCAGACTGAAGTAGTTGGCAGCTAAGTTTTGTTCTATTCTTGATAAGGGTTGTAGGGTTTGAGAATGGATATATTTTAAAAATTAATAAAAAAAATATTCAAACAAAATTATTATTGCTATTGTATTATTAAATGTATCAAATTGTAATCATTTTTTGACAGGGCTAGTGAAAATCTTTCCTAACTGGGATATTCCTAAAAAGTCTGAACATTTAGCCCTGTAAAGGTCTAAAATATCATTCATAATGGACTTCAAATGTCTTAAAAAGTCTTAAATTTAACTCGGTGAAACCTGCAGAAACCCTGTGTTTGAATGTTTGGGTTTTTGGTTATTTAATAGCATTAATAATTACAAAAACATTCAATTCCATAAAATATTCTTTTATAGTGAGAAAAATATGATATCACTGTCCTATAAAAATGATTCTTCAATGATGTTTGAAACTTTTGTAACCTTTATTTTTAAATGTGTGTGCATATGGTGAATTCTAAACAAGCTCCTTACTTGTCATCAGTGATGCTCACTATACGTCCATGTTGCTTACTTTAGCAGTTCAGCCCCGAGAAGACGAATTAATATTTCCAAAAATAGAACGCTAATGTGGCTACGACAGAGGCCCCAGTCTGATTTATTCCCGCCTCTGTCACACTCTCTGCTTTTAAATGAACGCCCGACTCAGCATCCAGCCATATAAAATAAAACATCTAACTCAAGTAATTAGCAGAACACATAAACAAAAAGTGACGCAACAGCGGTGGCCTGTCTAAGTACAGTAAAGCAGTGTTCCCTATTCTGATGTCATTCCATCGAGCCTTCATTCTTATAACAACACCTGTACGCTTCCAAAGGGGGCCGAAAGTTTTTTTTTTTTTTTGGATAAACATAAGCGTCTCCACAAATTCCCCGACCTCTGTGTGTCCTCAGAGAGCCTGTGCGAAATGTTCCCATTCTGCGGCGTCTTTCACATCTAATCAGCTCATTTAAACAGTCGGCAGTTTGTATGAATCAGCTTTTTGTCCTTTAAAAATAGAAACGCTCTCTAAACAGTCACCCATTTTACTTGTGCAGGGTTCAAATAACAACATACAGTCAATGGTTGTGAAACAGAGGTTGGAAAAGAGGTTGGAAAAGTTTTGCAACACTTCATACACACTTCGGAGATCAGTGTAAAAGCATCATGACGGTTGAGAAATGCTGAGAAGGAAAAAAATAGCGGCGTGAGAGCATGAGGATACAATATGTTGGAATAGCGGCATTGATCTTTGCTTGTCTAATGTGTCTAAAAGAGTGTGACGTGTGCAAAAACCGGCCAGTTGAAATGTTCTGCCCTTCATCGCCTTATCGCTTCCTCTGCCCTACTGCATGTGACACAACTTCACCCTGACATTTCTGCCTAAGTTACATGAGCTTATCCAGAATGGCCTCAAAGATCTCAGCTACTGGATTGGACAATGACTTTATATCCCAATGAAGCTCAACATTGTCTCTGGTAAGCATGCTGTATACTCACAGGCCCGCAGTGGATCTCTTTCTGAGCAGCGGTGGCACGTCTTCTCTTCTGTCCTCACTCCTCAGCCTGATAGAGTGAGTGTGGAGACGGACAGCTGGACTGTGAATGTATGCAGGGGAGGGAAAGACGGAAGAGAGGAGCTAAGGACGGCCCATTCCGACCCCCATATAGCCCCCCTGCACGGCCATCCTCCGCCCCTCTCTGACCCCCCAGGATGAAAATTCCTGGTCTGCGGCCCAAATTCCGAAATTCCAAATGTATCCAGCTCAACGACAGAACAACAGCATACAGATTCACACACACACACACAACCCCCTTCTTCATACACACACACACTCCACCTGGTTTCATTTAAACTCGCCCCCCACAGCCTGCAACTTTCTTTCTCTCTTTTCCCCTCCACCTCAAGTCACCCTTCATCTCTCCCCATCTTTTTCAGTCTCTCGCTCTCTCTATTCCTTTCATTCGGCTGGATATTTATAGCTCGGGAGAAGTTGGTGGAATGTAGACAAAAATTAGAGAGCAAACTAGAAAGAGAGAAAGAGGAGGCGAGGGGAGAGTGGAAGAAGGGAGGATAAGACACACGTCAGCTTGGAAAAGCTCTTTTTTTTTTTTGGTTGGCGTGTCTAAATATTGAAATTGGAGGTACTCGCAGGATGATATTGCTAGAAGTAAGAGGCAATGGAAAGACTCACATTCTATCTTCTGATATGCTTTATTTGTCTGATGTTGAATATAGGTTCACTTTCTAACTATGTGTCAGCTTTCATTCATTCACTGTAAAAAAAAAAAAAAAAAGCAGGGTTCCACACAATTCCTTTATGTTGTCCCAACAC
Source organism: Danio rerio (assembly GCF_052040795.2). Lineage (NCBI taxonomy): Eukaryota > Metazoa > Chordata > Actinopteri > Cypriniformes > Danionidae > Danio > Danio rerio. Next base: position 34,869,176 of record NC_141034.1, read on the forward strand.
AAACTGAATTAAATGACTTAATTGTTTTTTCAAATTTAAAGAGCCTCCATTATGCATTAAAAAGGTCAAATTTTAGTTTAGGGGTCTGCAACAACAGGCTGATGTGCATGCAAGGTCTAAAAACATGTTCATTGTGCTTTAAAATGCATTTATTTTTATTCAATTATCTCAACGCCTCAGCTATTTATTTGTTCCCAAACTCCTTCTTAGCGCAATACTAATCTGCGCTGATTGGTCTGATGACCCAGTCTGTTGTGATTGGTCGTCTGCGTTCAGCGCAGGTAGGGATGGGTATCGTTGAGGTTTTAATGGTATTACTACTTTTATCAATACCACTTATTGGTTCAGTACTTTAACGGTTGTCTTATCTGTACTTTTTGTAGGTTTTTTTAGTTTACAAAAAACTGATTGAACAGAATTAACAGCACTTTATTTTAATATTCCGTTTTTAATGTAAAATCAAATGAAACCAAACAAATTTGTAAAACAAATAAAAAATATTTCTGTAAAAGAAGGTAGAAAAAACTTTTTTGGTGAAAAATCAACATGTTTGCCTTTTCTGGCAGAAGTCGGGATATTTCTTGCTTTATTGTGCTCCCTGCAGTTGAAAATACCCTCTTTGAGTTGCAAAATGGAGTTAAATGAGATAATGTTTATGATTTTTCATTAATGCATTCACAAAAATGAGTTAACTGTGTTTTAATATAGTTTTGGAGCATCTTGCAATATAAAAAAGCTGTTTTTATAATTTCTTAACAAGCATAGTTTATTAAAGACTATTAATTTATTTATAGACTATTAGGCTATATTTGTAAATACAGATGATGTAAAAGTATTTTTGACGTTTAAGATTTATTTAGGCTATACTGCAATCTCTGAGAAAAAGGAACCGTTTTGTACCTTTCTAAAAGTTGTACGCTATATGGTACAGAAAAGACCTCTTATGACGCTGTTCTGTACCTTTTATGGTACAGTTGAAGTAAAGGTACACAATTGTTCTCATATAAAAGGGACAAAAGTTTTTAAAAAAGTGAACAGCTCCTTCTTTATTACAATATCTATGAAAATAAATATTACTGTGAAGGCAAAGTGATTTTATGAATAATTTCCATATAAAAACAAGAGTCATCATTTAAAAGTATATGTTTAAAGATACTCATAAACATTAATTATTAAGTTCAATAATACAAAACAACTGGTAAAACATAAAACTATAGGTATTGTAAACTAAACATTTAAAGCATTTTAAATAAATGTTTGATAAGCATTTTTGACACTGTTAAGGTACAAAGTGTCTTGTCACTATAGTGGTTGCTTTCTAGGATCAGATTTGTGCCTTTGATAAAGGTACAATATTCTATGTGCAGAGGTACATTTTGGTTTCCCATGGTACAAGCCATTTACTTAAAGGTACAAGCTGCAATGGTATAAATTTGTTTCTTAAGATACAGTTCTGTTTGTTTTTTGTTTGAACCTTCTTTGGTACAGCATTGGACCATTTTTTTCTGAAAGTGTGCAAAAAACATACTGTTTTCATTGTAACTGAATGTGTGTTTATTTAATTATTAATTTAGGTGATTGACTGCTGGCATAACGATGTAGATGATGTAATGTTACTGTTAGTAGCTAGGCAGTCAAAAACTCTTTTTTTGTCTTTTTTTCAGTTAATGCATTTTGAAAGATAATTTTACATAGCCAGAGTGCTTGCGTATCTGCTTATACAAGAAAACAACTTGTTGCATTGTTGCAACGGGTATTGTCGCTGTCCACTCGGGAAATACAACTCATTTGGTTCACTCCGCAAGCTTATGAGCTGTGCATGCGAGTCTGTGTTGTGAGCTATGTGTGTGCGCTTAGCGCGCTTTCACTGAGTGCGGGCGCACAGCCGAGAACTGTGAAGGCTTTTATACTTGACGCGCTCACCGGAAACACAAGCATTTCCCATGTGAGATTGCCAACTGTGCAGATGAATATCAAATATCGTAAATTAGAAAAGGTTAATTAGTTAAATTATGCTACTGTAAGTAATGTTTATTCAGCAAGAATTTTCCAATACCAATCGCAGAACCGTTAACGTCAGAGTTTATCGATACTTCGGTCTTTTAATGTAGCACTGATATCGATAAAGTACAGAGTTTCGGTACCCATCCCTAAGTGCAAGACAGAGAGAAACGCCCAGCACGGCTTATTAACAAGTAGTCAGAGTGCAGAGTGTATGTGTGAGTCCAATGCAGGAGTGCATTAAAGCAATGCAGTTTAACACCAGCATATTGCTGTATTCTTAACCATATGTTAAAACAGTCACACATTCAGTATTAATCCACACAGTGGCAATAGCTGAACTATTTTGAAACTTGATGGCTGCACGTGTGTAGGAACAGCTGATGGTGGCCATAGCAATGATAAACAACAGTGGATCGTGAGCTCACAAATGCATTTAAATCGTGAACAAATCGGCACGCGTCACATTTTCAACATGGCTTTAGACGGGATATGAGAATATAAAGAATTTACCAGATACACAAGCCGCGTAGAGCGGTTACAAGTACCAAAACACAATTGAATACATAATTTGCAAGCTAGAGAAAACAAGGAGGCAACCATTTTAATCGCACTTACTTACACTTGTGAAATGGAGGAACAAACTGATCCAGGAACTGTGTTCTACAAAGGTCCTGTCAAGCTCTAACAAAGTCCCATACATCAATTGTCTTTTCTTATCCTTCCTTTAACAAACGCCTGACAAATCTCTAATTGTAAGCATGTAGATTACTGGAGCACTCATCAGAAAAATGACAGGAACACTGTCACACTATAATGCTGAGGTATTTTTACATAAAATAAACTTCAACCACTGATTCTTGACAACCTCATCTTTGGGTAGAGAAAATAACACCAACTTTCCCTCACACTTCAGAGCACTGTGCATCTGCTACAGTGTTTGTCTTCCTATTTTTCTTTCTACAGTGTTTGTGGGAGGGGTTTGAATTTTCTCGGGTCTGAGCTTGCAACAAAAAGGTTCCATATCAATGTCACACTGGCACGACTAAAGACTCGTTACCCCTGCGATTCATTCAAACCACTATGAGTTTTTCACAGATGAACCAATAGTTGTAAACAAAGCATACTTTCAGATTTAAACCATAGCTAGATATTTCACTTCACTTAGGGCTGTTACACACTGCATGGAAGGTCATTTAAAAAAAAAAAAAAAAAAAAAAACATAAGAGGGGCTCTTTAAGTAGACTGAAAATAAAAAAAAATTGTTGGTCACAAAAAAAACAAGAATTTTGATGTTTCATTTTAAATAAGTTGCTTGAACAAGCAGCAGAAATCTTCCGAGTGTGCTAGACTGCTTAGGGTGTTTGGTGTAATCAGTTACAAGGTAAGTATTTACTGTAATTAAATTACTTTTCCACTGAAAAACTAAATTAAGGGATTGCTTTTCATTTTATGTCATTTAATTAGTTACTTATCTAGGGATCATTTACAGTTTAACCAAAAAATGACCGGTCTGTCAGATGAAGAAGAACCGGAGTCAGAGTTTTAATTAAAAAGAAAGTTTCCTGAAGATAGTTTGCAGTTTCATTCAACACTCACATAGAATTTAGAGGGCGACAAGTCTCAAAAAACCAACATTTATACCCTCACATAATGTCATTAACTGCGTCACATAGATATAGACACTCGATATTGCATATGTACCCTGAGCATGCATCAATAGCACCGCCACATTTGTACAGTGCTCCCAGGACCAATGTCATTCAACCGCACTAGTGGAGACTAAAGCCAATGTGAAGATGCTGGACTAGCGCTGTGAACGAGTGTAGTAACAAGCAAACAGAAAACAAAGCATAAAGGCATCACATTTCATAGGTAAGATTTCAGTTTTTTTTTTAAGTTTTTGTCTGTTATGAACCTTTATGCTAAAAAGTAACGTTATTGATGATAATACAGTCACTTACTGCACTGATCATAAGGCAAAATAGCACCAACTTGCACTAAATTCTAGGCTTATGCTAGTTTTGTTGTACAAAATCAGCAAACAATGACAACAAAATGCTGTGGTGCCAAAAACTTGTATTATTGTCGGCTAAGTGAAGTAACAGCTAGTTTTTGAAGGAACTTAAAAGGGTGCCTGATAACATAACTGCCTGCGCCACAGTGTGCATACTGTTCACCCTAAATTATTGAATATTAAAAATTTTATACCATTTAGATCAGACAACTGGATATTATGCACATTAAGATGCAGGGATATCGATGGTTCACTTGAGCCGTTCATAACGGAGACTCATTCACAAACAAATCGCTCCCTCTGTTAGAATTAGAAGTGGAGAGAAAAAAAAGCGGGAGAGGGGGTGTGTTTAGGACACGGATTAGATTAAATTTAACAGGTAGGGAGGATAATACATTTCCATGCACATAAACACACGTTCTTTCTCAGCAATGCCTGTGTGATCACTTATCCATCGATGAAGAAAAGTCATGTCAAATTATAATTTTCGTAAATTAAAAAAATATTTGCATACTGAGCACAGGGAACAGATGTATGCAATATATATCTCTGGCTCTGGATAGCTAGTCCTCTACTGCACCTTGGTCCCACATTGATTTCAAAGGAGTGCTACCCTGTACTAAAATGGCGAAAACAGGGTAGGCCGTAGGCGACATATAATGTAAATATCTATGATTGCGTCATACATATAGGTGTTTAACCTGATAAAGGTTAAAACACTGATAGACTTTTCTGATAGAAAATGATAGAAAATTCCCTCATGTGTTTCTCTTGATATCTCAATATCTCAAGCACACAAACGTCAGACGACCACCAGGACTGGAAGTTCAATCTGTTTCTTGTGTACTCTCAGCCGTCTTGTCAAAACTGGTTAAAAACTGGCAGTTTACATACAAAAGAATTCACTTAGATTTAACAAGTATAATTCAGGAAACAGACAGAGTCCAGGTCCACTCAAGAGGTCTCCATGACCTCTGCTCTGACCTGGCTGGGTAGAGCCTGAGAAAACAAATGCTTTGGCATACAGAAAAGCAATCACACACATATGATTCCAGTTTTACTCTGAAGTGGGATGACACTGAGGTCTTTATATAATCTAGGCTCTTAAACATAATTTTTTTAATAAATACATAAGAAAGGGAATGTGTTACTACAGCCTGAAGCAGACATCCATCAGTAAATACACACCATCACTTATACTGTATATTAATTCAACAGTGTTATATAAATCAGTTCAAGAAAGCAGAGTAATTGTTTGCGCAATATATTTTGCAGAATATGTCTGTTTTTTAACTAGCAATCTTTATCAAAGCTATTGGACATACTTAAGAAAATATCAAATGTATTTGTGTTGTTGTTATCCATATATTTTGCATAATAACCTGTTTATCAACTAAAGAAGGTTAGAGGTGTCTGACAATTGCACATGCTAAAGAAACATGTACTGAAATGTCATACGAAATCTGGTCAATATGGTGTGTATGATCAATATGGTGTCTTTAAATTGAACTGCCTTGAGTTTTGCCATGTTTAACAATTCTTAAGTGTTAAATTTAAGTCAAAGGTAAAATAATTAAAAGAGCTTATTTTGTATCTATGCATTTAGATTTATAAGGATTTTAAAGTAGCTAAATAAATAAATGTCATAACAAAGAAATTACGTTACAATTCAGATAGTCATTAGATTGTTTTGTTTAAATACAATTTGAATGATGTAATAAGTTATAATTACTTTTTAAAGTAACTTACGTAACACTGGTTAGGAATAATAGAAAGCTTTAACAGAGCAGACATTCTGACATTTTTATTGTTTTATCTTGTGACGTCATCTCCTGTTTTGGGTTCATTTGGTCAGTGCTGCATCTATTTTTCAGTCAAATCACACCAGAGTCCCTTTGTAAGTGGACAGTGACCACCTTTTCAGAGCTCTTGGTCTTGCTCATATGTTCGATGTACATAAATGTAAGGATGGCATTCACACCTGCAAAGTGTGATGATGAACATGTTTACAGAAAGTCTAAAGAACAATTAAAGTTTTACCATGCAAACATCTGAATTTTGTGGGTTTGCCAAGGTTAGATCTATCTATTATTATATCTATCTATCCATCCATCCATCTATACTATTTTTCGGACAAAATCTATTTTTAGTAGTTAAGCACATTTAAGACTGTGTGATTCTCCTGGAAAAAACTCACCTTGCACTCAACAGATTTTTGCTGAATCAAAGCCTCTCTTCACCTTAAAATAAATAAGAACGACATATTTCCAGTTTAAGGGAGCCAAATTTCCAGTGTTACTTGAAACTATTTGATTTCTTTGCCATTATCCTTTAAACCCTTAAATTCAAACCATTTAATACAATTACGTCTAATATTACTACTTATTCTTAATATATTTCAGTAAAAACAGAGTACGTATGTTGTTTTATTTTTACACAAATACGTTACACTGAATGACAACAGAACATTTATTTCACCAATTTGTTTTACATTATAATAAATACAAACACATCAACGTGCTTTTGTTTAGTTGAGGCTTTAGTCAGGTTCGTGTAATTAAAGAAATCAAACATTATCAACTCAGAAAAATCAGTTGCACATTCCTCATATTGGAGGCATCACATTTAGACTTCATCAAATTATACAAAGAAATAAACATAGTTTTGCTCTGCAATTGACAAAAGGACAAACAAAGCTGTTTGCCATTACGCTTGTACCAAAAACAACCTCCAAAGTAATGTGGTAGGGCTGACAGCTGTCATTACATACTATTATTGCAAAAACACACACGTACACTGTGCCACCAAGGTCTGACAAATTGTGGCCCCCTGCTGCTTTCCCGGGGCCACACACAGACCTCAAACCCATCTTTGCAGCACGCGCCCACTTCCCAGAGGAGTCACTGGTATAACAGCTCACAACATCCTTATGAATGCTTGAGTATTTATTATTCTTAAGAAACTGTAAAAATATAATAATAATAATAATAATATCTTCAAAAATCACCTGAGCCCCTGTGTACAAATACAGGACCCCCTCTTCTCTCTCCACATGACAACCTCAAAATATAAAAGTTAATTCTAAGTATGCCTCACGCAAGTGAGTGGGCTTGACAAACCACCTGTAGAAAACACTTTTTCATGTCTGTGACACTTTAAAGGGCACCTATAATGAAAATCAACTTTTGCAAGCTGATTGGACACAACTGTGTGTAGGTATTGTGCGTCCCCTGTCATATTGGAGTGATATAAACCCGAAAAATCTTTTTAAACTTTCTGATGTGAAAAATAGGATCCAAGTCCCAGTGATTTTGAGGCCCACTGCAACGTGAAGTACAGTAGGAATGTGGTTTTCCCCGCCCACCGAATTAACTGACAGGCACCATGTTTCTGAAATAACCTGTATACACATGTCCACAGAACATTGTTTTGCAAAGAAACAGATTAAAATATCTGTTCCAACTCACTGTGTTTGTTATAAGTTTAAAACATTTTTAAAATAGAGCATGTTTGTAATAAAGAGAGTGAAATTGCTATGTAATTCTTAACCACTATAATTACCACAGCCGCATGGTGTTAGTAAAAGTAATATGCATTTATTTGCTAATAGGCATTTGTGTGTGAAACATCAGGCTTGAATAAACTCCACCACAAATACTTTAAATAAACTTACTGGGATTTTTGACTAATGAGCTGCATTTCAGCTTCATCCTTGTCTGTCTCTATCACTGACTGCTGTTTATCTGATGTAACACAGTAGAAACAGTGGGTGGGGAAAAGCAGCTCATTTGCATTTAAAGCCACAGGCTACAAAAACAGCTACACTGTACTCAGAAACCAAAACGGGCAGATTCTGGAGGCTATAATAAATTATCTGATTGATATTTTGAGCTGAAACTTTACCGACACATTCTAGAGACACCAAAGGCTCATCTTACATCTTGAAAAAAGGGTAAAATAGGTGCCCTTTAACCGACACTTTCACCAGTTTTGCACATTTGCACCAGACACTTTCTTACAATCAGTCTAGATCTCTAAAAAAATTACATTGTCCATTTACGAAGTCCTTTATACAGGTGAGTGGGCTTGACAAACAACCTGTAGAAACACTCTACTCTCCATTAAAATAAACTCCACCTCCATACTCTAGTATTTCATTCTCTGAACAGTTCCTTTGTATAACTAGCACTTCTCGTGTGTATTGTCTCTTCTTGTTAAATTGTTGAATGCTTCCTCAATTGTGAGACGCACTCATACGTTGATTTATTACATTAAGAATTTGAAACTTTTTTTTTGTATTACAATTTTTCTAAGTTGTATTAATATTCTGTTCAATGCTTTAAAATTGTTGTTTCTTTTCTTATTTTTGACATATTAATCAGTTTTTTTAAAGGGGTTTTGGGTATCTTTTTTATCATCCATAATTCTGAAATACTGTTTTACTCCATAAACTGCAGAAATACTGCCCAAATGTGTTTTTTGAAAAAGGTGAAACAAAAAAAAAAAACCCTGACAAAAAGCTAATTTTAAGAAAACTGACTACAAAAATATGCATTGTAATCGATGTACACACACACACTCACACACAAATTGAAAAAAATTGTGTGCATTAAAAGAAACATTTAAAATAAATTTAGGATTTTTTTAATGAATATTTAACTTTATTACACTGAAGAGAAACAACAACATAAAAAGCCACAATGTCAAAATTGACAGGTGCATGAAATAAACTGTCTCTGCCTGCAGTTTGTCTTGCTTAAGACCCCCACATTATGTTCGTCAAAACAAGCAGGATCGGTACATAATCTTGTTTTGAACTTCCATCATTACCAAATGTCCTGTGTATTTTCAGTGGGTTTGCTAAAAGGGAAACCCACAAAGCGGAGTTAAATGAAAACACAATGCAGACAGTGTCTGTGGAAATCATGCTGTGTTTATTTACAAGTCATACAGTTCTAGAGGCCAAGGGTGAAAGAATGAAGAAAGGATAAAAAAAAGAGAGGGATGTGAAGAGATGGACAGCTGGTGGGGGAGGATATATTTGGGAAAGGATTAAAGCAAGAAGATGATGCACAGGGGAAAATTAAACATCAGTTTAAATCAGATGCTGGAGTGCATGCAGATGAAGCAAATAATAATAATTATAGATTCTTTAGTCATGGTACATCCGAAGAATGCAACTTTTGATAACTCCCATGTACCTAGTCCAGACCGCATGGTGCCTGAGGGAAAAAAACAGGGAAAGATAAAAAATGTGTCAGAAAAGTAAGTCTTAAAAGAGCCTGTTTTATAAGTACAGAATGGGCTATATGCACACTGACTTTTAATTTTCATTCAGGCAGCTTTCCATTACAAAATTGTCATGTTTAAGATCTGATTTCCTTATAAATCAGCAATTTTTCACTGCCTATTAGATAAGATATGAAGTGGGTCTCAGATCGGACAAGAAGCACTGCATAAAATTCCATTCCCCACGATGTCTTTAAAATATGACAATTTATTTTACTCCAGTATTTTCAATACCATTTTTCAATACCAGACGTTACCAGTGGTTCCAACAGTCTTTCATCTCGTTTTACGCTTGAACAACTAAATGAATACCTAAGTCTATTTAACTGTATGTATAGTAATAACATTACAACATTGATGCTGTAAAAACAACCGTGTGAAATTGAAAATAGTTGCATTAAGCTTTCACTGGAAGATTATCATTGGCTTTAAAACTCTAACTGTGCATATAGCTCATTGTAATATTTGTTTATTTATATTTATCAAGATCATTATAGATAAAAACATATTACAAAATAATAACAACAACTGCATATTCCAATTAGAGATTATTCCCAAATAATTACAATTAAATATAATTTTTTCATTTAATATATCTTAAATAACTTTTTTAAGAAAATATGACAAATAAAGATGTTTTTAAAAATCCAAAGTTCTCTCACTATAAACTTTTTAAAATTGTTTTAAAATAAGATTTAAAAATAAAATAAGATGTCAAAGATTATTTATCAGATTATTATGACAATTAACAAACAATAAAGTAAAGATATATATATATATATATATATATATATATATATATATATATATATATATATATATATATATATATATATATATATATACACACACACACATTCATCTGGGGGTATTTATCTGGTAGGTACAGACTGAAAAAGTACAGACTGAAAAATATGTTAAACAGAATTGCACTACTATTTCATAATACTACAGTTGTTATTAACAATAACAATTGTTAATTGATCAAATAAATGTAACCTTAGTTAACATAATATATTTAAAAATATATTTATTGAAAAGCTCACCAACCTCAAATATGTGAACAGTAGTGTAGTTTGGGATAAATACATATTTTTCAAGTGATTCTCCTGATTTGGTTTGTATAAACAGAAAAGCGCATTCCACTGTGGTTAAACCGCGCAAGTGACTAGACAGGAAACAAAGGTGACTACAGATACAGCAATGTGCACATGATACACTGACCTCCACTGGCTGCAAAGAGAATTTGCCCTGCACAAAAAAACATGACTTAATACACTTTAAACAAAAGCCATGATACTTACTTGAAGGTGTCAAGGATATGAGCTGAATTAGTATAATGAGTAAGGAAGAGGTTCATGTCTATTGATGTCCATTTGTCTGATCGGCATGGCTCAATAAACTGTGCAGAAAGTAAAGATTTAGTGCTTTGTAAAAACATGCACAGCACTTCAGGGCTTACAAACGCTTTTGTTTAAAAATGTACCTTTTCCACAAGGTCAATGAAGAAATCACGGACGTCTTTTGCGTTGATTAATTTGGCAGCGATATTTACAAGGCCTCTTGAGAGATTCTGTGATTCAGGAGATATTTGGAAATCAAAACTTTGCGCTGTAAAAAAATCTTGCTGCCTTTTGTTAAGTCCCGGTCAGATCAAACATTCATTAAATACTTCTTTTCCTCAGAGCGTAACAAACCATCCACCCATATAGTTGAGTAGTGGAGGGGCACAAACAAAAATATTTTTTTCCGATTTTTTTCTTGGAAAAATATCTTTTTGAAACAAATTTTGTTTGCTTTATTTTATTATATTTTATTTTTTTAATATTTTTTTTTTTTATATTTATTTTTTAGGGGTTTTCACCTTTTATTGATAGGACAGTGGAGATATAGAGACAGGAAAGTGTGGGGAGCAGAGATAGGGAAAGGATCAGCAAAGGACCTCGAGACGGGAACCGAACTCGGGTCGCTGCGAGCACCTCGGTGTAATGTGTTGACGAACTAACCACCAAGCTATTGGCGCCGACGTTGCTTTATTTATTTTTTTATCCTAATTTTAATGTATCTTTTGTTGGTCAGTTTTCCATTAAAAAGAATAATGAATAACATTTGAGGTGATGCACTTCAAAACAAGTCTGCTATATGTGCCAAAACACGAATTGCCGATTGTGTTGGTTTGTTAAATAAAATAACAATCTAGCCTAAATAAAATTAAAGTGAAATATTCTGTTTCAGAGAAGCCTGTATTAAACTGTTGTCACCATTTTATTATTATATAAATTTGAATAAGCAGGACATGCTTTTGCAGCATATTTGCAGCACTGTTGCCAGATTACCTCGGAACAACAAACTCTGTTAGAAGGATGAGAGAACTCAAAAACTTGTTGTGAGAATGAAGATGTCTGCATATTTGTGCCAGTCCGTCAGATAAAATTGCTTAAAACACCTTAATATTTTAGAAAAGGTACTTCAAGCATAACCAATGATTGTTCTTATCCACCCGTGACCCACCCATAAGTAAATATGCAGTCTATTTTTTGATTACCTAACTTGCAGAATAACGGCAACACCCATATATACTTAAGAAATGGTGTGCTCCTATTGGCCAGTGCCACCCACGTGACTTTCTGCAATGGTCTTGTGAGGCGTCACAGGCATAGTATCGGTTGTCGTGAACTATGCCACATTACACAAGAAGGATTAATTGAATCTTGTGTCACGACACCCATTTTTCATTTATGAATCCCCACGACACCCTACAACAAGGACATCATGCCGAAATCATGCCAAAATTGTGTGATCTGACCGGGGCTTTAGCTGAATCAAATTAGCTTTTCTAGTCATCCCAACTTACATCAATCAGACTAAAATATATATAATAGTTAAACCTGATTACTTACGTATTAAAATAAGTTAAAGTAACATAAAAACATTTGTATTCTTCACTTGTTGTTTATTACAGTGTGTAGAAAACTTTTATACGGATGACCAACACATACCTTAAAATTGGCTTCCATCTCATTGAAGACACTGGTTTTACCCCTCAGAGCAGTGCACACTAAACTGAGAGGACCAGAGCTTTCATTACTCAGACATACATCTCCTTATCCCAATCAGTTCAACCACTCTGCTAAACACACACCTTTTGTGCTGGTCTAAGAGATCCTTGTCTGTGATTAGAATTTTGAGGTCTTTGAGGTCTTGAAGAAATTCCTTATCCAGATCTACATCCATGTCCTCCATCATGTTATCTAAGAGAGAAAGACGGTAGATTTCGAGAGTACAGACAGAGACAAAAAAGGAGATTGTTTCATTAGGTCAATATTTTTCTGAACTGCAGGTGGTTGGACTAAGTGTTTAGACTGGCAGTGTCCATGTAGATGTTAATTAAGTCAAAACATTTGGATATTAATGGAACAAAAAAAAACTTCAGTCAGTCTTTGGTGCAAAATAAATCCTGAAAGGGTGACTAGAGGTGTTTTCACACTTTGTTCGAATGTCTGGTCCAAACCCAAGATCGATATTGACCCCTTGGCTGGTTTGTGTTCACACCGTCCTTTTTCCTTCTGAACCCTGGTACTCTTGTGTCATCAAGCTGGTGTTTAGTGTACAGATGTTGCTAGGTGACGGCCATGAAAGCAAAGCGCAAAAATGGAGTTCTGCTTTTACTGAAATTTTTGGTTTTGTTATCGTGTCGTGTTCAACCGAGTACAGAATACAACGTTCACACTAGCTAAACGTACCGTACTCTGACGTCGAACGAACCCGGATGCAGACCAAAAGTGCTAGTGTGAAAGCACCCTGGGACCCTGATGTGATGGTGAAAAGTTTTTGTATAACCCTGAAGGGGTTTACTTTACAACAACTGTATAATATATTTAAATATAGTGTATTTTTATATGTCCAGGGTTTGTCTGTACAACGTCAAAATATGCCAATGAACATTGTTATTTTACACACTAAAAAATATATTCATTCCTATATACAGCTGAAGGCTAGCTTATAATGCCTGTTGTAAATTTTTAAAAAATATTTCCCAAGTTCAGTTTAATGAAGAGATTTTTTTCAACATTTTTAATTATCATCATTTTTATAATCAATATCTTTTATATATTATCATGATGACAGTACAAAAAATTATTAGTCCTAGTATTCCACTTATAGTGCTTGACTAGATGAATTAAGGTAATTAGGCAACTCATTGGACAACAGTAGTTTGTTCTTTAGCTAATTGGGGGAAAAAGTGAAGTGAATCTTAAGTGAAGAATAATGTTGACCCTAAAATGATGCTTGCTCTTATAAAAATCACATGGGAAATATTTGAAAAAGAACTATTTTCATAACAGGACTAAATATTTGTTGCTTTCAACTGCACATACCTAAATGGGCATTATTAATTACCCTATTAATAACATATTAACTAAATAACTGTTTTTATATATTTATTATTTACAGTTTCACAAAATAAAACAAATATTATTTTACTTTTTTTTAAGCTGACTCAACACAATCTCATGGCAATTCGTAACTTTTTGATTTAGTGGCTAATTCGTATAAAATCGTACAATCTAATTCGTACAACTTAGTACGATTTCCTCATTCCCCAATGACGGTTGGTGTTAGGGGTGGGATTAAGTGCCACGCCTCCTTTTCGTACGAATTAGCCACGAATCTGACGAAAGGTAAAATACTTACGTTTCTTGGCGATCAGGCTGGCTGACTGCATAGTCTTTCAATTAACAGTCTACTTAACTGTTTTTAGTACAATTTATATATTGGCATTATGATTATAATCTTTTTCATACATTTTTATTATTATAAAACATAATATTATTTAAAGTTAGTAATATTGTTTTCAATTATTTTATTGTTTATATGATTATTACACATGTTAGACATTAATATAACTACACAAATATTACAATGCACATTTAAAGTGTTTTGCTATATGATAAACAACCTAGGTAGTACATGAGTAGGACATGCGACTATGATGACTATTTAGTGGATTGGGTGCCTGGCACACAGACCAATACACAAAAATATCTGACCACTGAATGCCAGGATTGACCAATGTTAAGTATTGCAGATGGCTGTGTGTAAGTGGTCTTACCCACGGCTCCGAGAGTCCAGTGGTTGATGAGCTGCCCAGCACAAAAGGCAAAGTCCTGGAAGGTTAAATACAGCAACTTCTTCTTCCCCGTCTCAAAACGATTATTGGCAAAGAACACGATTGCAGCATAGTCTCTGGAGGATGAATTGGCAGAATTGTTAAGCAAGAGGAGAAATTAATAAAACAAATCACAACTGAAGCAACTGCTCAAGAGAACTCGTCTCTTCATATTAATGAATGTAAAGAGAGAGAGAGAACTTTGTGTTTACTGCCATATTAACTTCTCTGGTTATTGAAATGTTTAATAAATGTATTAGAAATATGTTATAAATAGTTATTTATGACATTTTATAAATAACACTTTTATATAATGAATAACAATAAAATAAGACAAAAGAATGCAATAAATAACGGATAAAATAACATACTACTCTAGAAAGTTTTTTTAAGATTTACTCCTGTTAAAAATGCTACTATTTTTAAAGATTTCACTTAAAAAAACAATCCAGATAAAGAGTCTCCAGATAAAAATGATAACATTGAAAATAGGCTATTGCAAAAGTATTTGTTTGACTTAATGAAGATAAAACTAAAAGAATAATAATATCTCCTAAATATGACTGCTTTCCCTTTCTGGGCTGAATTCTGTGTTTATAAGAAAGATTCAGAAAGAAACTAGACAATCTCACCTGGCTAACTGATCAGGTAGCAGAAAGTGCTGTCGTATATTTTCCACCAGGGGGCCCTTAAGTTCTTCCACCACTTTAAACACTCGCTTGAAGTTGTCAAACTGTATTTGAGGAGAAAGATGTACTGTAATCACTTCAAAACAAATCTTAGTAGCATATGAGAAATGTATAGTTTCAGACAGTCCACCTGTCTTCGGCAGCTCTTCAGCGAAATGCCTGTCTTTGCACTGACGTCATCAAGATCTTTTTTAGTTCCTTTTGACAGTTTCTTTCCCAAGACCTCACGTACAAACAAATCATCAAAAGCATAATACCTGGAGGGACAAATGTAAATAAAAATGAACTTATATTGAATAATAACTGACTATTCATATCAAGATGTAAATCAGTGGGTACCGTTCAATGAGCATGGCTTGTCGGTCTGGCGGTATCTGAAACAGAAGCTGATTGGCCAGTTTGGCTGGGTGGTGTAAAAGTCTCTCGCACATCTGAAACGTTCTGTACTGGTCCATTGTGTCACTGAGCAGCACATCTGCACTCGCCTCACACTCCTCCATCACACCTCCTTCTATCCGCACCTTCACTGCATCATTCACTATCAGGGAGATCAATTTTTTATTTTTTTATTTTAATAATAAATGTGCTTTGCAATGTTAATTGTTCCCTGTTTTGTGGTGTACAATTTTGCAACAATTAATACAAATAATTACATCATAATAAAAAATGAAGGATCAAACTGATACAAATCATTGTTTTGGACAATTAGAATATTATGTCAAGACTAAAGCTAAATGGGGTTTAAAATATAAAGCTGTATTACATTTTTGTTATGTTTTTCTGTACATTACAGTGTGCTTTGTTTACATTTATCATGTCATTGGATTTTCATATCATCTATAACAACCTAGAAAAAACAACCTGTATATTCTGTTCATATCTTTTTGCATTATCCTGATTAGTATCTTCATCTATATGTAATAAATCACTTGATTATAGTTATATTCATAGTACATCCATCTGTAAATATTGATCATAGTTTTCTATTAATGCACTTATAACTGATACCTATACCAGAACTTGTGTGGAAATACTGGTTGTGTATAAATGTCTTGATGTAGAATTATGTTTATGTTTGTTTATTTGTGTAACTTTCCATTTATTTTTCATTTTATTTAGCTTTTTTTTTTTTTTTATGTAATTTCTGCAATTTATTTTTGGCATTGTTTTGCAGTAAAATAAATACTTGCTGCTTTTGCCCTACTGGTTAGACCTAAACTGCATTTCATTCCCTTGTACTTGTATATGTGTAATGACAATTAAGGTGAATCAAATCTAATCTATCATCATTTCGGTTTATTAAGTAAAGAAACCTACTAAAATGTCATTCAGTACAACAAATCAGTGTTTAGATCACAGAAACTATTTTGTGCGATAGATAATATACCAAACATACATACTAACAAGTATTATTTGATTATTTAAAGATTAATAAAAGATGATTACTATTAAAAGTAACTATTAAAAGATTTAAAGCTCTCAAATACTAATTATAAAAATGTTTACACTTTGCTATGCTTTCAAAACAGCAGATTAACCTATTTTGAGACAAAATATTTCTCATAATTTTAGATTCAGTCAGTTTTAGAAAATTAAATTCTCCCAAAAAAAGAAAGATTATAAATTCTACCAAATCTGGCAACCTTTCATAGATTATTTTTAAAGACATAAAATCTACAGGAAATAGTTAAATTGAAGAGGATTACACTAATTTAAATACAACTGAAGATCAGTATTTTATTATTATTTACTTAATAGATTATTTATCTATTATTTTTTTATGTATTGTTTGTATATTGCAGGGGTGCCCAAACTTTTTCTTAAGAAGGGCCAAAACTGGGGGTGGTGAGGGTGGTGAGCTACAGATAAATATACCAAACTGTAAAAGTTGTCAATGTAATTTCCTAATTTATTATTATAAATCATTATATAATTTATTTGATACTATAATTTATTACATTTAAATTACTTTGTATAATTAGTATACATTTTTTTACATTTTATAATGAATGAATGTCTTACAACAACAAAAAACATGGACAATCCCATTTATAACACTAAAAATACACTTTGCCTTGATTCGCTTGCTAATGTCTTCTGCAATGTCTACTATCCATCAAGTGACTGTTTTTATTTATTTATTTATTTTATCTGATTCATTCACAACATTTCATTGAAACATTTAGTTTCAGTTTGCTTTTTGTAGCTCAACAGTTATGTTAAATTAGAAATGACAATCTCTGTTAAAAGCATTCTCCACAAAATTCCAACATTCTCCCTCTCTTATCAGATGGGATAGAGGGCCAAATAGTTTAGGCATCTCTGGTATATTGTATATTTTATTGTAAATTGTTGTGTAAATGTTTGTTGGACCAAGTTTGTAAGTCAATGTGTATGAATGTTTAAAAAAAAACAATAGAGAAAGTTATTTTAAAAAAGAATAAGTCCATTGTTTACATATATACTGTGCATCTGTTGCTGAATCAAGGTGGAACATTATTTGACCCATATTTTGAAATTGTATCATCACAAAATGTACTTGGAACACTAAATTGGACAATTTAATTGCATTTAATACCCTTTCTGTGAATAGAAAATCTTAGTAAATAAAATTTATTGTGGACATCAAAATAGGACATTTTTTCTCATTATACAGTTAAAAAATACAATTAATATTGTCATGTTTTGAGTTTTTTTATTTAACAGGACAGGGTATTGCAGCATCTTTAACATAAAACACTATGAATTAAGTTATATAATAAAACTATTTCAGAGCATGAGAAATAGAGGAGAGTTCCTGATGTTTAGTTTTACTCCTGGGTACAGCAAATGTCTTATTTCGCCGAATAAGATAGGATAACACTGGAGCGTTAGGCAGGAAACAATGCAGTAGTGAAATCGGAATACCTACAGTTGCAATCAGAATTATTAAACCCCCTTTAAAAAAAACTTTTTCTTTTTTAAATATTTCCCAAATTATGTTATGAGCAAGGAAATTTTCACAGTATGATAATATATTTTCTTCTGGAGAAAGACTTATTTGTTTTATTTCGGCTAGATTAAAAGCAGTTTTTAAATGTTTAATAACCATTTTAAGGTCAATATTAATAGCCAATTTAAGCTTTTTCTTTTCTAGTATCTAGTAAAATATTGTGTGCTGTCATCATAGCAAAGATAAAATAAATCAGTTAATAAAAATAAATTATTAAAACTATTATGTTTAGAAATGTGTTGAAAAAAATCTTCTCTCCGTTAAATAGAAATTAGGTGAAAAAACAAACAGGAGGGCTAATAATTCAGGTGGTTTAATAATTTTGGATGCAACTGTTTTATCTGACAGCATCGGTTTTGGGTTCTCCTCAAAGACCTTTAGGTAGCCTGCCCCAGACTCGACTGACATACTCAAGAACTTGCCCTATAAAAGTCAAGGACACTGAAACTAATGATGCTCATATGTGTTTTATATTACAAAGAACTTAAAATGTGTCTTCGAAATTTCAAATTTCATTACTGTTTCATGATAACTTTCCAGTTGTCTCTTTTTTCTGTCAGAACTGTATTTAAAATAGATTTCCAAACAGGTTTTATGGTGAATATGATCTCATACACAACAATACTCTACCTGTATATCCATTCAGCCACAGTTGATACACTTCTTTGTCCATAATGGTGGTGTTTCCAACAAAAACATCCAGCTCCACAGACATCTTGACATGGGCACTATGAACGCTGTACAACGAAGTCACATGGTCACAGTTGGGTAATAATAAACAAATGCGTTCAACATTCACAGTGAACTATTAAGTTACAAGGCCAAGCAGATATTCAGAGGTTCTTTCTTTAGAACTAAAGTCAAAGAAACAAGACTTACAGTAATAATTACATACTCAGAGCTTAAACTACGGGGCCATTTGACCAATTCATAGCACACCACACACATCTCATACATGCTACAGAATTCTGGATTTTCGAAATATCCTCAGTGGACTTACCGGACACAAGCGAATGAGCAGGTTTGAATCACATTCAGATGTCACAACATTAAGTTAGCTCTTGTTTTGAATCCAGCGGCTGCTCACTCGAAAACATAAGCTTGTCGGATAGGTAAGTTAAGCTTGCATACTGTTGGTCAAGCAGTACTAACTAGCATGTAAGTTAAATGGCTGCCATGGAATAACTGTCTAATATAGCGGCTACGCTTCATCCATAGCAACAACAATCTGTCGCGACTACTTCCGGGTGTGCGCCGTATTCGTATTACGTAACATTTACGTGACTCGATGTGTTTTGCTGTGGTTTCAGGCATAGATATATACACTAAATATTGCATAGGGACCCTGAGCATGCGTCAATAGCGCCGCCACAGTGGTACAGTGCTCCCAGGACAAATGTCATTCAACCGCACTAGTCAAGACATTACGTGAAGATGCGGGACTTTAGCGCTGTCTACGGGTGTAGTAACGAGCAAACAAAGAAAACAAAGCACAAAGGCAAAACATTTTATAGGTAATATTAAGTATTTTTCTGTTTTTGTATGTTCTGAACTTTTGTGCTAATCAGGTAACGTTATTGATGATAACAGTAACTTACTGCATTCACCATACGGCAAAGCAGCTCCAACTCCCACTAAACACTCGGCTTATGCTAGTTTTGTTGAATAAAATCAGCAAACAATGCAAAAGAAATATGACAACGAGATGCTGCGCTGCCGGAAACTGTATTATTGTCGGCTAACGTTAGTGAAAGAGCCGTTTGGGGGATTCATTCACAAACAAATCGCTCCCTCCGTCATTATGAGAAGTGAAAGCAGGAGAGGAGCTGTTTTTCAGGACATAATTAGATCAAATTTAACAGGCAGGGTGGATAGTACATTTCTGTACACACAAACACAAGCTTTTTTTGTCAGGAATGCACGTGCGGTCACCGATCCATCAATGTAGAAAAGTGATGTAAAATTATAATTTTCGTAATTAGGAAAAAAAAAATTACATACGAACATCCAGGAAAACTCCCGATCATAGATATATGTGTATATGTGTATATCTCTGGCTGTGGATGGCCACAGTCCTTCACAGTACCTTGGTCCCGCATTTATGTCAAAGGAGCGCTACCCTGTAGCAAGATGGCGGCGCTATTGACACATTCCGTCCAATAGACAACAATAGGCCAGGCGACATCTAATGTATATATCTATGGTTTCAGGTACCAAGTGTTCTGGTAATTTTATCTTTAACGTTATGTTAATGGATGTTTTATACTGAACCAAATGGATGCCAATATTCAATATTCGTGACGCCATTTTGGATTTATAAATTCGATTGATCTTCGTGTGTGTGTGGGGGGGGGGTTAAATTATATTGATTAAAGCAAAATGTTTTTAAATAATAGTTTATTTAATCTAATAAAAAGTAAGAGTATCATATTTAATCAAATAATGTCATATACGTTAAATGGTTTAAAAAGAAAATATGGATGCTATGTAATTTATAAGAATTTTTTTTTTTTTTTAGCTGTGTTTACATGGGATGTGTGGATTATAAAAAGGATCCATCATGGTGAGAGAGCAGAAGCCTCCTGATGAAACTCCAGGAAGAGGTAACCTAGAAACGGGATGACATCACAATCCTGCCCAATCACTAGAGTGTGTCCTTGTGCCAATTATAAGTAGGGAAGCATACTGTAAATCGTTAAATTAAGCTACTTACATTCACATTACACACCACTGCAGATGTTTAAATGTATTTTATGGATTGCACATTGACGAACATACAAAAATAGCCACTTTAAGAAGATTTTAAATGATGCAGAATGACATTACATTTATATGTGAAACAAAAAGAGCTGTAAAAAGGTCAAATGTACTTGATCTACTTTTATGTAATGCCCTATTGACAGCACACACTTATATCTGAGAGTCTAAATATAACAAAGAGTAGTTTTTTGTACTTTCTCTGCTGGCTTAAAATCTTGTGGTAATATAAAATTTACATATTAATATAGCAGCTTTTTCCCCTCAAAGTGACTTATAATACAGGAATAACATGTGACCAATACAAAGTATCTAACATTGTCTGCAGGCTACAACACTGAAGAATTTACAGGGTTCATATGGTCATGGAAAACAGAAAAAGGTTTTGGAAAAAAAGAGCTTGTGCTTGCAAAATTCTGTCGTAGGGCGCTGCGAAAAGGGGCGGGGTTAAACAATATGATTAGACAAAAGTAAGTGATTGCTCCATATTTTAAATTTCTTATTTTAAATTATCTTCTATCTCATGCAATCACTTGATGTGATTGTGGTTTTGCAGGTTAGATTTCACCAAGCTTAAACTTTCGAATGCAGTGAAATGCATACGTGTCGCACGTGCTTTGTAATAGAAGCAGTTTTACCTACTATTACTATTTTACAAACTATTAAGGTTATCTCAAATTAGTTTGACAAATATCTGTATGTTGAAATGGAGGTTAGTTGTTTTTACTTCTTTTCTTTTTTTGGCCAAAAACATGCTCTTGCATTATTAGTGCTGTGTAAGCGTCGTCTATTTTACATAGATATAAAAATTAATTGAAACTATTGCATGTTTTATGATATGCTGTAATAAATTTAAACATTTCTTATGATTTACCATGTATATGTAGACATTACATGAAACATTAGGTCATGAAATTTGACTTGAAAGTTCTGGAAAAGTCATGGAACTTTAGTGGTAAAAGTGTGCATGAACCCTGAATTTAAAATAAAAATAATAAAAGCAGAAAATTATTTAAATTATAATTGACCTCAGTTTCCCAGAAATGGGTTGCGGCTGGAAGGGCATCCGCTGTGTAAAAATATGCTGGATAAGTTGAAGGTTCATTCTGCTGTGGCGACCCCGGATTAATAAAGGGACTAAGCCGACAAGAAAATGAATGAATAAATAGAGGACATCAGTGTTTACAAGAGTCACGTTATTTCAGGCTTGAAAATTAGATTGGCATAATGAATGATTGGGCTATGGACACAAGAACCTGAAAAAAAAAATCTGTTTGGCGTAGCAGACTATACTCAAACAACCAAAAAGCAGAGATCTCTGATAATAATGCACAAAACTACATCAACAGTCTTCTATGTGACAAGCAGTTTACTGAGAAAAGCCAGAGAACAGCGGAAGCAGGAGATGAAGTAATGATGATGAGCAAAGTTTATTGAATTACACTAGCTGAATATGTTTTGATCTTCATCTAACCAACACAAACACAAAAAGTGTTTATACCACAAGCAATAGCAATGGAAAATTACTTCTTCACAACAAATCCTTGAAATGGAGACAACCTCTTACTCTTGAAAAATATTCATTGAAGCTATTTAATTGTATGGTTGTTAGAATAAGGAAGGAAGGAAAATATTAAAAATCCAAAATATGAAAATTAATGAAAAATGGGAGCAATAAAACTGACAATTTAAAGGGTGAATAATGAATGATTTAAAATATAAATAATCAAATGATATTATAGATGTAATCAAATTATATATTACATAAATAAATTATTATTATATGATTAAAGGATTTCCCAGAGATGGATTGCAGCTGGAAGGGCATCCGCTGCATGAATGAACCGGCAACTTATCCAGCATGTAAAGCGAATCTAAATATAACAAAGAGTAGTTTTTTGTACTTTCTCTGCTGGCTTAAAATCTTGTGGTAATATAAAATTTACATATTAATATAGCAGCTTTTTCCCCTCAAAGTGACTTACAATACAGGAATAACATGTGACCAATACAAAGTATCTAACATTGTCTGCAGGCTACAACACTGAAGAATTTACAGGGTTCATACGGTCATGGAAAACAGAAAAAGGTTTTGGAAAAAGAGAGCTTGTGTCGTAGGGCACCTTGCCGGTTCATTCTGCTGTGGTGAGCTCAAATTAATAAAGGGACTAAGCCAACAAAAAAATGAATGAATCACTGATTAAAGGAAGGAATTAATTAGTCTTAAAAGTAATACACACACTTGCATGTTACAATAAATAAATGACATCCACATTTTTTACGTATTTTGTATTTTTCCTCCCCGTTTATTTAGGCTTTTGAGTTGCATTATGGGACCTTGATCTTTCTGCCAACAAATTTTAACCTTGAAAATTAACTTTCATTACCATTTTCAATAGTTTAAACTAAGTGCTATATTGTCTGGGTTAGTATATATTGGTGGGTTGGAATAAACTGCCAGTACATTTTCTGTTTATTTCTCTATATTATCTCTTATTCATTCATTCATACACAACCACCAACATATCCAGCATGTTTTACGCATTAAGATGCCCTTCCAGCTGCAGCAGAGTACTGGGAAACACCCATACACACTTGCATTCACACACACACTCATACACCATAGTCAATTTAGCCTATTCAATTTAACTATAGCGCATGTCTTGGGACTGTGGGGGAAACCGGAGCACCCGGAAGAAACTCACGCAAAAATGGGGAGAACATGCAAACTCCACACCGAAATGCCAACTGAGCCAAGACTCGAACCAGCGACCTTCTTGCTGTGAGGTGATAGTGCTACTGCTAACCACTGCAACACCGTGTCCCCCATTAATTCTTATTTAACTTCAACTAAAATGTCAGTAAAAGTTACTTTGTTAAACTGCAGAGTTGAATTTTTAACAGCAAAAGTGGACAGAGCAGAGATCAAGGTCCCATCATGCAATTCACAACCATAAATAAATGCAAAACACTGTGAATTACAAAATACGGAAACTGTTAACTGTTAATTAATCTATATTTTTACAGTGTACGTTTAGGTATATCCTATAACCATACAGCAATGTTTGTTTGTTTGAGATATTTAATCACAATAGTGTTTAATAAGTACACTATCCGTTAGCCAATAACAACTCTTAAGTAACTCTTAAGTCCAAAAGTATTTCCACGCACCCCAACCCAAACTGCGACCAACTCTTACTGAATCCACCAAAGGAGCAAGTGTATTTTCACCACTGCCTTCACTGCACCTCTCCCCATTGTCCTACATGCCGATGCTCACCCCTCCCTCCCTCCCATTTATCCGAAACTGTGGCCTGTTCCCATTCTCACTCCAGCAACCCCCCCCCCCCCCCCCCCTCACCCCTGGCTCTGGTTAACACCCCACATTGTTGTGTCCTCGTGCCTACAATTGTGCTGGAGTGCAGGGCGGAAGGATGTGGCTAAATACCATGACTTAAAGTAGAGAAAAGCTTTTTGTCACCCTTTCCGTTAGTTTTTTGTGAGTGTCCCATAGTGGGAACACCTCATTCAGAGACATTTCAGCATAAACAGGGCCGGATTAACCAATGGGCCTTATGGGCACAGGCCCAGGGGCCCGTGCGCACCAGGGGCCCCTGCGAGGGGGGAGAAAAAAAGACAATTTCGGAGTGTCTTTTTAGGCTAATTGCAAATAGCGCATCTAGCTATTCAGGGTTTACGCCCATCGATGCCTGATTGATAGAGACAAGATGAGTAAAAAGCAGCCAATTAATGTAGCCGCAGTGGCGCACCATGTAAGGCACACGTTATCATCTTTTGACGCGATTAATAATAACATCGGTTCGAATCCACCATCAGCTGAACTCGTGCTACTTTTTTTTCTCCCCATTACATATCAGATTGGAAATATATTTATTTTTAACAGGAAAGAAACATTTTTTTTAAATAATGCAAATGTGATATAAAGTCACAAGTGTCTCGTGGGTATTTAATAATGTTTAGCCTTATTATAGGCGCCTGCCGCGCCTCCCTCTCTTCAAAAACTCTATTGCTAAGACAACTGTATTTCCTCTGAGCAAAAAAATCGCGATCACACATTAATATTATTATTATATTTAAATTGCCTTTCTTTCTTTAACTAAACAGAATGCTGTAATTGGTCAAGCGCGGAAACGTCAGTTTTGTAATAACCCGCACTAAACTGAGCGGACTTTAGTGTAACGTTATATCTGTCATAGATCAAAAATGAGTGGACAAGTGGATTTAGCAAACGCGAGAGAAAGAGGAGAGGAGGCATCTTTATTGAGGCATTTTCCATACACACCTTCTTTAAACAGACCCATGATCAGGAGAATGAGGGTACAGAAGAAGACGTTAACTTTAAATGATGAGTAGCTAGCATTAACCAGGCAGAGGAGGCTAACGGCAGCGCAGCGCGGACTGGATTCATCGTGTGAGAGACAGACAGAAAGGGAGAGAGAGAGAAAGGCCCAGAAGAGGAGAGAGAGGGGAGAGAAGAGGTATAGTGTCTGTGATTTCGGATACTTTTAGGTTTATAATCAAGTCTTCATCACGAGAAGAGTAGAGAAAATACAGGGAGAGGAGGAGAGAGACAGTAAATTAGTGTTTGTATTATGAGAAAGACTCAGATTCATAGAACTCAGATTCATATAACTGGATTGGAGAAGCATTGTGCGTTATATGCCATGGCAATAATATGCTTTATAAGTTTGTAAAAGCAATACACTAAAATACCCTTAAAAAAAAAAAAAAAAAAAAATATATATATATATATATATATATATATATATATATATATATATATATATATATATATATATATATATATATATGTAGTTTTATTAGTATTTTTATTTAATGCTTTGAAAAATAATTTAAATCTTTGCAGACTATAAATCCATATGTACTATATATCATTTATTTAAATATGTGGGCAACAAATTATAGATTCATTTTATTTAAAAATTATTATATTATTCTTATTTTTTAAATTCAACTATAGGGGTGCGGCCAGGTAGGGGGCCTTACAAGATAATGTGCCCAGGGGCCCCTGAGTTCTTAATCCGGGCCTGAGCATAAATCTGTATTATTAGTCTCTGGTATGTATCTTCAGAGCTTTAAACATTAGAAACAGCTGTGCTAGAGGAAGCCAGGATACAGTACAGATTTTTACGGTAAAGCAGGGAGGGGAGGGAGGTGAAGAAGAGAGGGGGAGGAGAGCAGGAGATGGGGGAAGACATCACTGCCTCCCAAACCACCACCATCGCCAAAGGAAACACTGTAATCTCAAGGAACATCTCAGCGAATTCCTCAGGAATCACCAAGACGTGAACCCGCGGGCTGCTATTATACACCTCAGCGTCGTGGATGCGGATTATCCGACGTCGTTCTTCTGTAAAAAAAACAAAAACCGACCAATCGCATGCAGCACTAGACAACCAGCCTGTCGTACATTTTGACTCTTCTTTATTTATTTTTCATATTTACAACGCGAAACGCCAGCGACGGGATGTTTTGCTTATTTGGACAGTAAGTAAGAGGATCGCTGGAATGACCGAAAGCTTATGGGCGGAGAGAGGCGGATGCGCACGGACATTGTGATCCCAGATAATACAGAAGAGAAAAGATGCTCCACGGGGATTATTTTAAACCTCTGTGTTGACCTAAACATCCCAGTCCGAGAAGAAGGAACAAACGTGATTGCTCTTCGGTGCTTCCCAGAAGTCAGCTATTGAGAAATGAACGCTGCTAATTGTGATTTAAAACGCCGAGGAGAGAGGTAGGCCCTGTTTAGTGTGTTACAATCTGGACGAGTTTGTTGTTTTTACCGTTAAGCATGACGGAGAACCTGTTCGCCCATCAGAAATGTGGTTTTCCTCTTGTTTTAGGATATAAATACCGGGCTGAAAAGGAAATGGAGGGTTTTCTTCGTGCCTGGATGAGGAATGTAGAGCCCCATTTACAGTGACAGACATCTCATGTGCCTCGTAAGCAGTGCTGGGTAAATTATTTACAAATGGTTACTGATTGCAAATGACATAATGAGAATTGTGGTCAGTAACATCAAATAGGTTATTTATTTTGGGTTTAATGTGTTGCTTTTGGATTACTTTTTAGATTACTTTTGACTTTAGGGGCATCCTGTGTTTTAAAAGAATGAAATTAATTTACATGGCAATTATTTAAAGCTAAACAGCTTGTTATGAATGAAATATTTAAAGAAAAAAGAAATGAATTAACCACTATGAGTGTGTGAGTAGTCTGTAGACACACGTAATCCGTAAAGTAACTGTAATCCGATTATGATCATTTTTTAAACGTACATGCACTACATTTTTTGGAATCTGATTACGTAATCAAGAGTACATGTAATCACTTACTACCCAGCACTGCTTCTAAGACTTATTTTATGGTTTAAGACCAATTGACGTGTACAATATGGGGAGCGACAGTGAAATACTGAACCGCGAACTGTCCAAGTTGTCTGATGAAGACTTGCTGGCTTGTACTAAGGAAGAGCTGGTGAATAGACTGCGCAAGGAAGAATCTGATAAGATGTCTGCTCTCATACAGCGTGGTCGATTAATCAAAGAAGTCAATAAACAACTGCAGGGACATCTGCTTGAAATCAGGGAACTCAAAGTCATCAACCAGCGCCTGCAAGAGGAGAACCAGGAACTTCGGGATTTATGCTGCTTTCTGGACGACGATCGTCTGAAAGTGAAGAAACTGGCACGTGAGTGGCAACTATTCGGTCACCATGCTGCCAAAGTGATGCGTGAGGACCTCGGCGGATACCTCAAGAAGCTCGCCGATCTGGAGAGGATGCAGGACGGTTTGGTGAAGGAGAATCTGGATCTGAAGGAACTTTGTTTGGTGCTTGAGGAAGAGTGCGTGAGCAGAAGTGATTCCAGCCCCGGTGGATCCACAGATCTCAATATACCGTGTATGGTGGCCCGGGACGTGGGCGATGGGAGCTCCAGCACTGGGAGTGTTGGCAGTCCTGACCAGCTGCACTTGGTGTGTTCACCAGATGACTGAGGGAGAGGAGCAGAGCCATATTACTTTAACCTTCTCTCTTGACGCTGAGACGGACTTTATATGTCTGCAAACAAAAGTAGTTTACATTTTCTGACAATGACATCTCAGCTATTTCGATTGAAATAGACCAGGACTTATAAAGTAGGCTAGTTTACTCGTGGCCCTTTTGATGCCATAAGTACTGTTTCTCTATATTTCCTTGATCAACATTTTATAGTTGGCAGACCTATAAAACTTGAGTGAACTCATTGGGTGCCAGGCAAAATATAACTATTTTTAAGCTTTAAAGTGACAGCCTCTCCTTTTAAAATCACTCCTCTTGCTGGAAAGTCCAGTTTAAAGGGATAGTTCTGACAGATTGAAAATTCTGGCATTATTTTAAAAACTGCATGAGTTTATTTCTTCTGTGGAAAACAAAAGAAGATATTTTGAGGCACTGTTTTATCCATAAAATGAAAGTTAGAGGTTTTCAAAATATAACTAGACTAGTATTGTGCAAACAAGGGATATGGAAGTGAATGAAAGGCTAATATGTATAAAAATAACTATGAAACAATCAAGCAATCTAACCTAATTAAAATTAAATAAGACACTGGAAAATTATTTGTTTACTATACACAAGATGTAAAGGGGGAAAAAGCACATAATGACCACAAATTACTAAACTATTCCCACATTTATTAATCCATCAGCATGTTTTAATAACTAATTTCATCATTTTAAGGAAATACAATATAACAATGTGTTCCCTTGTTTTAATAAATCATGGCCATGTGATTATTTCTTTCCCTTGTTGCAGAATATCATAATAAATGGTCATGGTTTACTGTAACGTGGGGCCGATGTAAATTGTGGGAATGAAATCTTCATTTGTGGACACCAAAAATCAGAGAATAACTCCTTCACTTGTTGAATTCTTAATTTATATTTTCCCTGCATGTCATGTGACCATTAACCGTTATCAGAGAAAATCATGAATGAAATGTGAATGTGCTGTTAAATTGCTGAAATATCAAAACTTCAGGGGGTGAATATTTTTGCTGAATTTGCTGTTTGGCTGAATGTGAACGAATCATTTTCGGGTGAACTCTCCCTTTAAGCTGGTAGCTGTGTTTTTGGAGAAGGGTGTTTGGTTTCTAGCATAGTCGAAAACCATCTGGACCACCTAAAGGTGATACAGCAATGCTGGTGTAAGATAACACAAACCATCCACCTTGTTCCCAAAGCTTCAGAATTTCCGGCAAGCCCATGTATCGTATTAGTAGCATTATTTGAATGTATGTTTTTCCAAGCCTTGCTGGAATGTTTCCTCTCATCTCTTATACAGGGGTTGTAGATAGGGACAAATATAGGTTTAGTTTTGGGGTCGACATTTTGAACAACGTTGGGAGAAACCAACCATACTGCTAACTTTTACCAGGTTTTACTGTGCACTGATCTGCTCACGGGCTGATGTTTCTCCTACATGCACTACGACAGGGCTGTAACGACTCTCGAATCTTTAGAGATTCACATTTTTACTGATTAGAGCCATATTATATGTAGTGATCCCTTTGAGATCATTTACAAAAAAAAAAAGCACTGAATCATTTTTAACAATGGAGAGTATCAACGGATTGTGCAAAGCCTCCATTGTAAGCAGATCAGATATTTTGTTTTGACGTAATCGCGGAGGCCCAATAATTGATTCACTGGAACTGCACATGTTATTAGACCACTTTTCTACAGTATGAGATTGTTTTTGCTTGTTCATTTTGAACTGGACGGTATAATTTACTAGATGTAGTGATGTGTGCTCCACTAAACTATGTTGCTATGATTTCAAATGATCTTTCTTTTGCATTAACCCCACTTTAACTACACAGCTGTACTGTACAAAGCTTTTTGTGTTCAGTTGTTGTTTTGGCAAGACTTTAATTAACACATGCATAATTGACACTCATGTTTGGAGGGGAAAACATTGTAGTTTTAAAATGATTGTGCTAGATATTGTTATTATTATTATCATCATTATAGTCATTTCCGCTGTATTTGCTGCATACGAGACCCTCCTACATAAGATTGTTCTGTTGTACATGTTTTAAATCTGATTATGTTTATGATCAGTATTATTTCTGCAGTTCTATAGCTATAAGACCCAGTTCTCTGATTGATTAGCATTTGCTTTGCTTCAGGCTATGCTCATGGTGGGTGAGATAGCTTTAAATACACTTGACTGACACACCATGTTCTGGTCTGGTCTTTTTTTACCTCATACCATCACTCTGCATGAGAATATATTAAAAAAGACATTTTAAGACTGTAAAAAATCTGCTGTACAATTTTGTTTAAAAACTAACAAACAGTAGTCTCACAACAGTTGAGATTGCAGATTGATTAATAAAAACTAATATAATTAGGAGTGCAAAAGTATTTATACCCTTATGATCTGTTTTTGGGTGTTTAAAACCCCTTTAAAGCCTGTGTCCATTACAATGGACATCACGTGTCAGCCCATGTTTTTGTGGTTTCTGAGCATTTAATTTAATTTAAAGCCTGCAGTCCATAAGAGTGGACGATTGTCATCCAGTAAAAGGCTCGGCATATTTTAATTTGAAAAAAATAAAAATAAATCCTCTACACTGAAAAGCATCATAGCATCACTTCACTTCGGACACAGACATAAGCTACATTTAAAATGTTTTTTTTATGATTTATTAATATGTTTGCCAATATTTCATAGATTGTATGAAATAGATTGTAGCACTTACTAATTAAAGTTTAAAATCTTTTGTACCATTGCTAGTTTTAGATCAGGCTTTTTTTCAAATATGCCTGTCCATTAGGATGGGACAATGGGTTTAAGATCTGTTACTGAAATTAAACCTCTAATAATGCTGATTAAACTTTTTTTATGTATAAAAAAGACTATATCAATGTTCTAATTCATTGCTGAAACAATTTCAAATGCAGAATATACAGATCTTGAAGTTCTTTAGCATATAGCAGATGAAAATATTTGTTGACATTATCTTGAGTGATGAGGAAGATGAAGATAAAGCTTGTTTTAAACAAAATGCATATATATATATATATATATATATATATATATATATATATATATATATATATATATATATATATATATATATTGCATTTTATATACATACTTTTACATTTTTCAGTAACTTGGAACAACTCAGGTCTGAGGGGGATCATTTTAGCTTCTCCAGAAATGTTAGAATAAATACAGGGTAATTAATCTCAAAAATGGTCAAACAAAACTAGAATGCATCTATGTTAATTTTAAGTTTAGCTTAAAAGTTTATAAATAAATATGCAATGTAGTTCTCTTATTTATTTAGCTCAGTTTAGGCCTCTGAAATAAATCTGATGTTAACAGTTTCTGTATTTTGTGATTCACCAGTGTTTTCCATTTAGTTATGATTATAAATTGCATTATGGCACATTGATTCTTGTTCTTTCAACTTTTGATTTTAAAAACTCAACTGTGGAGTTTAACAAAGTTACATTTTGTGACCTTTTAGTATTTTGAAACAATTTACTGTATGATAGATAGTATATTGAGAATTAAATCTGTAAAATAACAGAAAAAGTGCTGGCAGTTTATTACCAGCTATTTTACCATAATTCATAATATCAACCCAGACAGTCTAACACTTCTATTAGAAATATAAATAAAGACACTTTTTAGTGTCTTTAAAAGTTTTTGGAGGATATCCAACAACACCAAATGATCTTTAAAATCCCAAACAAAGTCCCATTATTCATTTTCCTCCCATTTATATTTATTTAAATAGTCAAACAACCAACAACACAACATACACTACCTGACAAAAGTCTTGTCGCCTATCAAAGTTTTAGGAGCAACAAATAATCACTTGACTTCTAGTCTTTTAATTATTTAATTAGGACAGTAAGGTCTGACTTTGCAGTATAGAATATAAAGTTATGGTGCAGTGGTAAAATAATTAATAGTCACAAGCTTGGAGGACTGCATCCATACATCTCTACAATGACTCAAATAACTTATTAATAAAGTCATCTGGAATGGCAACGAAAGCGTTCTTGCAGGACTCCCAGAGTTCATCAAGATTATTTAGATTCATCTTCAATGGCTCTTCCTTCATTTTACCCCAGACATGCTCAATAATGTTCATGTCTAGGGACTGGGCCTGCCAATCCTGGAGTACCTTGACCTCCTTTGCTTTTAGGAACTTTGATCTGGAGGCTAAAGTATGAGAAAGAGTGCTATCCTGTTGAATAATTTGCCTTCTCCTATGGTTTGTAATGGATTGGGCAGCACAAATGTCCTGATATCTCAGGCTGTTGATGTTGCCATCCACTCTGCAGATCTCTCACACACCCTCTTAGTGAATGTTACTCCAAGCCATGATTTTTCCTTCACCAAACTTGACTGATTTCTGTGAGAATCTTGGGTCCAATAGGTCTTCTGCAGTATTTGTAATGATTGGGATGCAGTTCAACAGATGATTCATCAGAAAAATCTACATTCGGTCACTTTACGCAAATGATCTACTAGAAGTCAAGTTATTTCTTGTTGCTCTTAACTGAGATCGACGACAAGACTTTTGTCAGGAAGTACAAATAAGCAAAGACCAAAAAAAATGAAAACAACATCAGAAGAATACAAGCAAAACCTGACAGCATCAGCATCATTTTGTCCACATACAATTACATTTGGCTTTGGAGGTAATTTGTGAATGGACGCCAAATGACAGTGAACTTGGACCCAAAAAACATTTAAATTAAGCCATATTTTTTTCCAGACTAAGAACATGCAACATATCATTGGCCCACTGTTCAAAAGAAAGGGGAAATAATTGTTTCTAATTGATTAAAATCAGGCATCCTGCCAAAAAAATCAATGCAGTCCAACTCACATTTAGATAAATTGTTATTTTCATATAATACCAAAGCCAGCAGTTAAGGGATTTGCCCAAAAAAATATAAAAGTCCTGTTATTCAATTCAAAATCATAGACAAATGGTAAACTAAATACAGAAAACTTTAATTTACAGACAAACTGTAGTAGTATCCATGTACTGTAGATTTGCTTTTCCTTCTATGAGCCAAAAGTCAGATGAATCAAATATGATTATTAAAGTGTTTCTAATTTTCAGATGTTTCATATTTGATAAATATTTTTTTAATCTAAATTATAAATAGTTTTTCCCCTGACAGTAATTCCACAAGTCATGTGCAAAGTATATTATAGCCCACAAAGGAATTGAGAACAGCGAGGATGAAATTTTCCCGGTCGTGTCTTAATGAGGCCTTAGTCATGCTGTAGCCCAGGCCGTTAATTTATTGACGTTTCACCAGTTTATTTTTGGCCTTCTGTTTGCACACCAGCAGCACCAGAGCCAGAACAGTAATACTTTCACAGTGACTGGCATACAGAGCTCCTTTCAGCAGAACATGTGCTTCCCGCTTTATTCAATACAAACTCCCCCTTCATTATCTCAATCATATGTTCTCATGTCCTCCTTCAGTGACTCACTGGAAATCAGAGCGATAACAGAGGCCACAGTGTGGGAGAAATAAGGTCGCCATGTTTATTTAATATGCTCTCTGTATATGTAACATCTCTTGTCCTCTTTTACCCAACACAATATGAAAAGTTATTTCTGTTTTACATTGTACATTTAGGCCTGAAGAAACACTCCACTTTTTTGTAAATAGGCTCATTTTACAGTTTTTGAAACTATTTAGCTGGGTCTCTCTGGGTCTGATGGGAGCACGTTTAGCTTAGCATAGATTATTAAATCAGATTAGACCATTAGCATCTCACTCAAAAATTACCAGAATTTGTGATAATTTTCCTATTTAAGGCATGGCTCTTCTGTATTTACATCATGCACTCACAAGAATGCTATAGGAATACTCTCAAACCAAAGGAATAGTAAAGTTTGTTTATTATTTTGCCACAATGAGGGTATAGTATACAATATACCATAACTTCAGTGTAATTATAACTAGGGCCAGATAGAATCTGCGGACATTGTTTGGTATTTCTGCACAGAATTTTTTCTGCAAAAAAATCTGTAGATTTATATGTATCGTAACTAAAAACGTAATATGTTAGATAAAAAAATTATAATTTTTTAACTTTTGATTTAATGTTTGCATCGCCATCCTATTAGATCCATTTATTTGGTAAACAAAACAAGTCTCATAAACTATATCTACCTTAGATCTACTAAAAGACAGAACATATCAAACTTTTCAAACTGTATTGTAAGTAAATTATATGAATGTTTTTTTTATATTAGTCAGTAATATTACTGAAATTAATTTAAAAACCGAATAAATACACATTTACACAATTTTGTAATTTTACTCACAATAAATAGACTCGATGGGCTGAAAATCGGCAAAAATCTGCAGATTTCTGTGCCCACTGATTTCATGTGGGCCTAGTTATAGCCAATATTACCCAACGTACTTCCAGAAGAGTCTAGCTTTAAACAGGAAAATTATCAAAAGTCTTTGGTCATTTTTGAGTGAGATGCTAACGGTCTAATCCAATTCAATGATCTATGCTAAGCTAAGCTAAAAGTCCTCCTGCTAGACTGGGAGATCAGCTGACTGGATTTGAAGATGGTATAACTCAACTGTTTAACCCCAGGGGACATGTAAAATGAGGCTATTTCATCAGGCTATTAACTGATAAGAATCTTTTCTAGAGTGATCTTCACAAACACGTCATGCAAAACACATCAATTTGTCTCAAAAGCACGCAAACAGATGACAAAGAAGGACTCATGAAGCTGGTCTTGAGTTGAACTTTATTTGTTTAATCATTCAAGGACTGTTGGAGGAGGCTGTTTAACAATCGGTTTCAGTTCAGAAGCAAATGTGTTCGTGCCTCATTGAACTTTCAGGACGTCCTGCGCTCGACCCCCCCTCCTTTTCCTCCCTCATGAGATTATGTAACTCGCTAAACATTTCCTTCATTTCCATGTTATTTATCTGTGTCTCCTTTGAAATAACAATACACTCTCATCAAGTTTTAAATGGAATCTTTTAAGGCACTTTTTTAAAGTATTTTTCTAGAAATAATACAGTTTTGTCCTCTCAATAGCAGCAAGTATTTTCAGTAATTGTTTATTAGATGTTAAATAGCATGCAACATCTCTACTTAATTAAGGAACCAACATCAGTTCAGTAAAAAGTATTTTAAAAATATATTTGTTTGCAAAAATAAATACAAAACATTATGTGGTCATTGAGCAGTCTGACATACGGTACTCAGTACAGTACAGTACAGTACAGTATGCTACTGGCCTGAATCAGACGTAACCACTGAAGTGTTCGGTTTAGTTCAAATACAAATTTTCAACCAGTGTAACAGTGAAACTATCATTGAAGTTTGTGTTGACAATGTAAATGCATCCCTTCAGTTTCTTTTATAACTAGCTTATTCAGCACACACTATTACAACGCAGCATTTCCTAAAACATAAAACAACAAGACAAAAGAAATAGCATTACATTGTATAATCCACTAACACGTGGATCATCTGATTCATCTAAAATTGGTAACATCTGGTAATAAATAACTTAATAGACTCTCTTTAAAAAATTGCTTCCCTTTATGAAGGACATCGCGGTGATCAACATTGTGCTCTCAATACCTTTCAAACCCCTACATCAACCATTAAAGCTATTGCATACAGGCCAGATATTTGACTGCTACAGTACCATCGCTGATATGCTAAATATGTTGAAGTAAATTAATATATATGTCTATATTACTATAACTAATATACTACGGTCAAACATTACAGGCTTAAAAGTCAGTCATTGTTTGTTTCAGTGTTATATATTGATACAATAATGTCAACAGTTGCACACATTAACTTTATCTAGAGCTGCACAATTCTGGATTAATTAAATAGATTGTTTGCTCAAAGATGACTTATGGGTTTCTTTCTTGTGTTGAACGCAAAAGAAGATATTTTGAAGCAGTAGCCACTGATTTCCATAGATTTTTTTCTTTTTTTCTACTATATACATCAATGGATACTATTAATTGTTTTGCTATTGTGTTCAGCAGATGAAAGAAACTCATACAGATATGGAATGACGAGGGTTAGTAAATTCATGTAAGAAGCATGACTTTAGATCATGAAAGTAATAAAAGTTGAATTTTCTAGGGATTCTGATAAAATTCTAATAGCTGCAGTCTATTTAAAAATATATCTATTTATTAATTTTTTCATTGGTTTAAATGAACCTCGACTTGATTTATTACCTGATGACTTTATAAGTATCTTTGATGAGCGATGACACATTTTTTGCTTAATCGAAAAGATCACCCAGCCTAAGTTACCCACTGAAGCTAAGCAGGGTTGAGCCTGGCCAGTACCTGGATGTGAAACCACATGGGAAAACTAGATTGCTGTCGTTAGTGGTGTTAGTGAGGCCAGCAGGGGGCACTCAACCTGTGGTCTGTGTGAGTCCTAATGCCCCAGTATAGCGAAGGGGACACTACACTTTCAGTGTGCTCCATCTTTCGGATGAGACTTTAAACTGAGGTCATGACTTTCTGTGGTCATTAAAAATCCTATGGCACTTCTTGTAAAAGAGTAGGGGTGTAACCCTGGTGGCCTGGCCAAATTCCCACCATCGGCCCTTACTGATCATGGCCTCCCAATCATCCCATCCCAATCATATTAGATCAAGATAATATGATTAGATTAGATTATCAGATCAAACCATCATTATATGATGACTCGCCTAATTACCCTAAATTGCCTAATTAACCTAGTTAAGCCTTTGAATATCACTTTAAGCCGTATAGAAGTATCATGAAAAAATATCTAGTAAAATCTTTCTGTACTGTATCAGGCAAATATAAAAGAAATCAGTTATTAGAAATGAGCTATTAAAACTATTATACTTAGAAATGTGTTGAAAAAAATCTCCGTTTAACAGAAATTGGGGGAAAATATACACAGGGGCTGACTCCAACTGTGTGTGTGTGTGTGTGTGTATATATATATATATATAAATACAATATAAATTGTAATCTTTAAACACTTAATTGTGCAGCTCTACCTTCTTCCTTGTGCTTCTGTATGCTTATAATGCATTCAAGTTGCTAGATAATTGCCATTAGTAAAGGTAAACAGAATACACAGCTCGAAACATAACATGCACAGTACTTGTCTTTGCTTGTATGTAGTAGTAAGGACACTTTTGGAGGTCATGAACCAACTTTCCCCTCACAGCAGCCAATCGATCAGAGGGTGAGGATTGTGGGTGAATTGAGGGAATGATCAGACTGATCTCCACTGCTGCTGCTGCGCCTGTGAGCGACGGCACACGGCTGAGGGTTCTGGGAAGACGGATGAGACGTGACGAGGTTGAGGGCTTGGGATGAAGTATCCAGTGAAGTAGACGGGTAGCTGAAGACCAGGCTGGCGGTAAATGGAGTCAGGGATGGTGTAGAGATGAGGACAGGAGTGTGAAGGGACTCTGATTCTAGAGGTATGCCGGTAATGGAGGAAGCTGAAGGAGGGGGTGGGATGGTAATTTTGGGCTTGGGCTTGTTGATCTTGGCGTAATGCTTAGTTTCTCTGGAGGGTCCGGGAAGGTCGGGGTCCACAGGCTCAATCTTGATTCCACTGAGTGATGGGATGTCATTGCTGGAGTCCGAGTCAGACTCTGATTCCTGGACTTTGCAGATGGGTCTATGAGCCTCGAAGACCAACTCAAGCTTCTCCTTTTCCTTCTGGAGGTCAGCGATTTCCTTCTGCAGACGGGACTTTTCATCTTCTAACTGGTCGGTTTCCTGTGAAAGAAAAGGGTTTAAACATTTAGTTTGCGTTGATGGAATATTAAGAAAGTAGATAGAAAGGAAACATAAAATTTTATTGCAAAAATAAATGGCTTTCTTATTTAAGTTTTTGTTTTGTTTCTAGTCTATCTCAAAATGCGTAAATCAGGAAGCAAGTAAACAATACAGTTTTGTTTTCAGAAATAGTTTTTAACTCAGAAAAGTGAGTTTTTTAATTATATCAGGCTAAAATAATCAATGATAATAAAAGTAAGTTAAATAATCTTGTTTTAGGTTCCAAAAATAAAACAAAAAGTGCTCAGGGGTAGCTTAAATAATGTGTCGGTGCTCTGGGTAAGGGATTCATCAGAGTAATAAGCAGCAATCAGTCCAAGGCACATGAAAAGTGTAGAACATATTTTTAAAAGCCTTTTAAAATATTTTTTCCACACTTTTCGAGTGCCTTGGACTGATTTTTGCTGTTTAATCTTTTTTTGGTTTGAAATCAGATTATTTTACTAAGATTATTCAGCTTGTTTTAAGAAAACAAATCACTTAATTATCAATTATTAATCTGAAAAAAAATTTTTTATTTGTCTAGAAAATGCTTCTTGACATGACAAAGATAGGCCAAGATAAACATTTTTGCAGTG
Source organism: Danio rerio (assembly GCF_052040795.2). Lineage (NCBI taxonomy): Eukaryota > Metazoa > Chordata > Actinopteri > Cypriniformes > Danionidae > Danio > Danio rerio. Next base: position 34,907,592 of record NC_141034.1, read on the forward strand.
TAGGAAACATAAACATACATTTTGTAAAGTGTCTGTCAGTTCTCGTCGACGGTTCCTACACTTCGCCGCAGCCATTTTGTTGCGTTCCCTTCGAATTCTGCGCCGCTCAAGTTCCTCAGGAGAGAGCTGAAGTGGGAAAATAAAACAAATGTAAGAACACAAGTTTGTCATGCATATTTATGAGATGTACACATTTTCGATAAAACTATTACAAAAAAGATATAAAATTAATAATAACAGCAATAAAAAAGATCAACATCTATCAAATGTTTAGATCTATCAAGATTTTTTAAATAAATATTTTGTGCTCACTAAGACTGCATTTATATGCTATGAACAGAACTTGACATTAACTTTTTCCATCATCAGCCACTGTGGCTCGCCATTTTCACGAGCCACAATTTTGTTGTTGGGAAAATATATTTTATATGCATAAATTTGACTTTGGCATGCTAAAATTACTTGATTTAGATTTTGTGTAATCCACATGCCTCCTCATTCATTTCACTTTTTGTGGGTCAAAATGAGTTGTGGTTTCATACTCAACAAAAATGTTCTTAAAAAAAAACAAAACAATAGATGTATCTAAAATGCACAGTATAGTTTGTCAGGCTAAAGGTCCCATATCACCAGTAAACTATACATAAATGGAAAGTTAATCTCCTATTAATGCAATGTTATTGTAAAGGATTATAATTAAAGCATTAAAATAAATATAAGCAAAAGAAAGCAGCCGAAAAACACTGTGCGATAATGAAATGATGATCGTGCACACAACCGGCCAGATTGGTTAGTGAAGGTTGAAGTCCAACCTGCCAATCTACCCATATTAACAGAGTGTTAATGTCAAGTCCTGGTTATGAAATATTATTCACATTCAAAACTACAGTTTTGTGTGTGAATACATTCAGTCTTCGATGTAGTCAATCATTCATTATCAATATGCTAATTTGTCCCTCAAGTATAATTTTCTCAGTATTTAATCGGAAAAAAGTGCAAAAATACTTTGAGGAAGCTGTGATTATCAATCCAAAGAACCATTAAAAGTTTTTTCTTTACTAAAACTGATTAATCAAGGATGCCCTAAATGCATTACAGTTTATACATTAAAGTCAGAGCCATTTCTACAGTGTGTTACTTTGTATAAACAGGGTTTCATTTAAAATTTCTAGTAAAAAAAATACCTCAAAATAAAATGTATAAAAACAAACGAAGCCCTGATAATAATATGAAGCATTATAAATGACGAAGCATCAATAATTGATCAAAATAGGGCAGCAAATTAGACTGACCACAAAATAATATTGTTACAACACAGACTGGAGTAATAATGCTGAATAAAGTAATGTATATTTGAATAAAAGGACTAAATTACATTTTGAAAAAGAATATTCACATTAAAACGACTTATTTTAAATAAAAAAATAAATAATTGTTTTGTCATATTTTTTTATTAAATTATGCCGCATTGGTGAGCAACAAACTAACAAATCTCATGTACAGGGTGATTCAAAAAGAATATCACAACTTTGATTTAAACAACCTGTATTTAATCAAAGAAACATGATGGTTAATTAGTCAATGTTTTTTCAGTAGAAAACAAGTTCATAGATGTTCAATATGACCCCCTCCAGACACTCGAGTGACATCAACCCAAAAGTTGTGTATTCTTTTTGAATCACCCTGTATAATTGAATTGATCCCGAGTGATTTAAATATTTATTGACGATAAACTTGTAAATACTGCCCTCTAGGGGACGGCATATTAGCTTTCATTACATGTCTTCGATTCGCGTTCCTCACGTTCAGAGGCAACGCTGTAATTTCCAACTCCGTGAATACCTCAAATTGCTCATTCATTTGTATTTTTTTATAATTGATTTTACGCACTCTTTCTTTTGTGGGCACCATATGCCGTTTCCTGCCACTGTATTGATGAATCACCTGCAAACACCCCAGTGACTCAGGTATGACTCATATTATTTTACTCCAGTGAATCACATGATATCCCATTTCCTGTCTAATTATTTCACTCTCACCCTTCCATAATCAACACATGGATGGATGAGTCAGGCGGCATCTCAGGAGTTAATATTGAATGAGCATCTCTGCGTTTCATCCAGGATCAAATGCTGTTATGCTAATGACACATTATTACATATGACAGCCTTACTTCAACAAATAAAAGCTGAATGTAGTTAGTAGTTCCCAAAGGAGTTTCACACCCAGTGTGTATCAGCAAACGTGTTCACATATAATCTCAAGTCACGAGTACAGAGATATTACACTTTTTTTTTTTTTTTAATTTTGCAAGGTTTAATTTCATCCAGTCTCATCTTCAGAAATACAAGTGTTGGTTACGTTTTTGGCCGAGATCACTGGTGCAAATGGAGATGATGACAGGTGAACATAGTGACAAACATGCACTCATGATATCCCCCCCATGACATCATCACACAGACAGACAGTCACAGACTTAAATGCTACTTACATATTCATCGTTTCTTCTTGTTGTGCTGCCAATTGCCGCAGCTGCTCTGATGACACCAGGCCGGGACAGATGTGATTGGGAGGGCTGAGGAGGATTCATGGTGGCTGGGATCCCTGGCGGCAGTGGGTAAGACGACCGAAGTGCCCTTGATGGTCCTGGGGTGCCTATTGAAGGCTGAAGCATCCATTGAAGGCTCTGGTTTGACGTTATGGCATTGAGACTGGGCACAAACTGACCTGATCCTGCCACAGAGTACTTCTGCTTTGAAGATAAAAAACAATTAGTTACCTATAAACTGGATTGTGAGAGTCAGGGAGCGGACTTTATTATGTCTCATTATGACTCAAAAACCATTGTTTGTGTGTTTGCAGAAACACCCAGACATAAACGCTAACTTGAGTAGGCGTCGCATTCAGACAGACTATAAAATTTTGGTTATTATTACTTGATTGCTGTATGATCTGGGCTCTGCTGGATAATTATTTGCTCATACTCACATATGCTAATGTACTTACCAGATATTAAATGATATATGAAGCATTCACCACGTATGCTTTCAGTACATGTACATGTCCAACTATGTTCTTAATGAAGCTAATTTTTAACTAAAATGTTAAAAAGTAACCTTTTTTAATGTAATATGTTACTCAAAAGTCATAATTCAAGTATTATTGTTCTTTTTTTTAAAGAAAAAAGAAAAAATTAACAAAATGTTAAAATGGTACTGAAGAGTTCATTATTATTGATGATTAGTCAAATAATGGTCTGGAATAATGATATATACTCTAATTATTCACGGTGCATAAATACATTTTGCACTTTATTGTGGCAATATTCCTCTAAATAAAGAAAATGTTAAAATGGTACTGTTATTATTATTATTGTTGATATTTAGTCAAATATTAGCATTTAATGATACAAATTATATGTTCATAAATTCACTGAAGAACTCATTTTTAGTTTTAAATCAACAATGGGATAAAATGATATGGTTACTGTTGATTATTATTGATAATTACTACAATAATTATTATATTGATAAACATGAAGTCTAAAGTTAAAGTTAATCATCTTAAAAAATCATGAAGCAGTTTATCATTTGAACAGTATCAATTAACCGCAAGCTAAAATAGTAACGTAAGGTTAATGTAACCTATTATTGTTAGACGATAATATACGAAATAAAAACAATTATACACTGGTCAATTAGATACTAGTCTTTATAGTCTTGAACACTGTTAAAAACGGCAAGTCACTTTTAATTATTACTGATAATTCACTGATACTTTCATCTTATGATATGAAATAATACTTTAAAATGTTCGTATGTAACGTTAAGACGATTAAAGCTGACGAAAACAAGTTATCATTTTTGTATCACCAGTTATTATTTTTGTATGAAATAAACAGTGAGTTTATAATATATATATATATACATATATATATATATATATATATATATATATATATATATATATATATATATATATATATATATATATATATATATATATATACATACATATATATTATGTTAAATGAAACTATAGTGAGATCTTCAAATATTAAAACATAACTGTAACGTTGTACATGATGCTGATGTTAGAGATGACATCCAGGCGCTCACCTGTTGTTGTTGGGTTGTGCCGGTGGTTGTAGCGACAGACGCGGAGCTCGAGCCTGACGATCCAGAGCTGCTTTCTGGGAAGGACCGATCGATTCCTCTGCCCGGGTTACCGTAGTTGTACATGTATGCCGCTGGCTCTTCAGTAATCCAGAAGAAACTCTTGACTCAATCTGTGACACTCTCTGCTGGCGTTTTCTTTTCTGGGTCTGCTTTCCTCAAAAAAGGTTCCTCCTACTTATATCACTGACAGTTCACTCGAAAAGCAAGTTAAAAATCCACCGTATTGCGGGAAAGCGGCACAATCCACCACGGCACAGTTGGGGGAGTTCAGAAGTTTCTGTCAACGTTTGAAATGTCCATATTTCTGACAGCGGTAGAATAAAATAAAAATAAACCTTTATATTTTGTCTTTAATAAACTTCCAATGCAGCCAAACTGGTGGCTCCGAGTGTTCACGGGAATATAAATAAGTGATGAAGAACAGTGCCGTTTTTGACCCTCCCAATTTACGGGAAATGGTGCTGCCGAACTCTTGGATGACAGACAGTCACATGGCAATTACGTATGTGACCATATATGGCTTTTTCCGGGAACTCCTTCTGTTTGAGTTAGTGATAGACTATGGCAAGCCATATTGATATTACACATAAATCGTATCTATTTTCACATTTCTAATACTTAAATTTTAAACACTACTACTTATTTGTTGGTTTTTAGTGGTTATTATTTAGATAATAGTTCTTTTTTATTTTATATTGCTTTTTTCAAAAATTAACAATACAGAAAAAATAAGCAACAAACAAACTAAAGTAAAACATACACACAGTATGTGAAAATAAATTAATAATTAATAAATAAAAAGGGAGGAGATACAGTATAAACCAATGAGGGAAAACTATTTTGTAACAGTACATTTTTTAAACATACTACTGCTAGTATTATTTTTTGTTTATTTATTAGATACTGGTAAATAAACACAAGAATACAGATTAGATACCAGTACCATATAATATAATATAATTAATAATGTATTTAATAGCTACTGGTTTCTATGTGAGTACTATTAGTCTGTCCGATGAATAAGTAGGCTACTTTAAAAATGTAGGCTAACACTAGGACCTAAAGAATGGTCACAAACGAATAATAACTAATACTAGTAGGGATGTCCAGATTCGATAACGTGATCGGAAATCGGGTCCGATCAAATGGTTTCAGACTTGAAGACAATCCGCTTGTTCAGTGGTGACGTGTTTGTGACGTATGTATACTGTTTCCAGGTCCAAGCCGCCACTCATTTGAGTAGAGAAATCATTCATTTATGATCGCGTTTTATTCATATCACACATTAAAGTTAATTTTATATAAAGTCATAGTGTACAAAACAATCTCTGGGCTTGCTGCATAACAAATACCAAAATTTTAACAATTTATAAAAAATTAATCACTTTCTGGCCATCGGATATTATTAACGGACATATATACTGCTATCGTGATTTTTGAAAGCCTTAAATCGCTTTGTAAACGTTTATTATTACCATTTCATGAGTCTCCCCATTCAGTTGAATAGAGTGCTTGGACCCGGAAGCCGCTTCGCGTGACATCACACTTAACAAGCGGATGGGACATTACCTCCGGATCAGGACTCGAGTATGTACATTATGTATATATTGTCATTATTTTTTAACAAATATATAGTTATGCGGTGGCACAGAGTTAGACACTTTCTTGATTTCACACAGAAACAGCAACATGTGCGGCATGACATCACTTTGTTACAGATACGCTATTGGTTAAATGCGGGTAAAGTCAAACAAAGAAGCAGCTTGAAGCAGAAAGCGCGAGTAGGCCTATGGCTGCGGTCTGGAGGTATTGTAAAGTAGCAAACTGTGAGATATGTAAACTTGGGATCGCCTGCCAGGTATTTTAAGATGAGGTGCTATTTGTCTTTATATACATTACATCTGATACAAGATACCTCACAGAAGTTCTCTGTTTGTTAACAAAGTTGTTAAATGTTAAAATCAGTTAATAAAATAAAACAAGGAACATCCTGGATCTGTTTCTTCTCTTTTCTTTATTCTTTTTTTAAGTATTATAGAAGTATTGGATCGGGTTTCAGTATCGGTAGAAGCTCAAAATCAAATGACTCGGACTCAAGCCAAAAAATCGGATCGGGACATCCCTAAATATCCAAAAACTAAGTAAGTGACCTCTAGTCTAGACAGAATTGTATTAACTGAATGTTAAAACAGCTTGCCATAGATAGCAGTTCTCATAATAATAAACCAGTCTAAATCGAAACTTGAGCTTTTTTACATCAGCCCATTTATTTGTTATATAGGCCTAGTTATTCATTCAGACATCCAACAGATCATTTTCCCTATATAATAGCATGTGGGTTTTTGTTAAGATGTAGTGAACAGTGTGGTCTGCGTTTAATTGACACAGCAGGCAATCTCTTCCGATGAGTAAACAAGAGCGCGGCTGCTGTTCCACAACTGTAAGTTAGTCGAGTGTCCACTGAAGTTTCAGCACGTTCCAGTGGAAAGACCACAATAAAGCACCATAAAGTGAATGAATGTCATGAATGGATGAAGGGTCATGAAACTATTTTCACTGCCTTTCACCATTTAGCTGAATCATACTTACAGTATTGAAAAGGGAAAATGACTCAGCTGAATGGCGTCTTGGTTCATGACCTTTCCATCTGAAAACCACAAACCGTTGGGCAGTTTACCGTAGACCTGTTATCTGGTGTATTTTCAGCACAAATGTTTTGCAGTTGCAGAAACTCAAAACTAATGTTCTTTGCTAAGCTGCTCTTGGCCCATTTTCAGCTGTGTATTTATTTGCTTGTTAGCAATATTAGCCCTAGAAATTATTTAAATGTAAAGTTTTGCCTTATAAAAGAACCCAATTCCGGGCGGCAGGGTGGCTTAGTGGGTAGCACTGTTGCCTCACAGCAAGAAGATTGCTGATTCGAGTCCCAGCTGGGCCAGTTGGCATTTCTGTGTGGAGTTTGCATGTTCTCCAGGTGCTCCGGTTTCTGTTTCCACAGTCTAAACACATGTGCTATAGGTGAAATGAATAAAATTGTCCGTAGAGTGTGTGAGAATGAGGTGCATTTACTGTGTTAAACATGTGCTGGAATAGTTGCTGGTTCATTCCACTGTGGCAACCTCTGAAATAGAGACTAAGCTGAAGGAAAATGAATGAAAGAACCCTTTCCCCAAACATTTAAAACACATTGTATGTGATCATTTATACTTTTATTAAATGTTAATATTTAAAAGAATCTAAATCCAAACAATTGTGACAATATGTATTGCCCTATAACAATACCATTAACCCTCTGGAAATGATTTTAGGGGAATGTTTATTTACATTTTATTTTACTGTAAATGTAATTTATTTTACTATAAAATGACAATAAATGTAAAGTAAGATCAGTTAAGGTTAAAGACTTTTACTGTTTACCACTTAACATGTTTTTATTGCATGTTTTTGCAGCTTATTATAAAAATCACATTTTTTAAAACATCACCTATAGATACCTATGCGCTAAAATTGCAGGTTAATTATGTTTATAATAACTCATATTTGATTGTTTAACTTATAATTTGATGATAATCTAATAATGTGCACCTTCTGTAAAGCTGCTTTGAAACAATAATTAATGTGAAAAAATACAAATAAACCTGAATTGAATTAAGTAGAATTAAAACCTTTAAAGCACAACTGGACTACAGTTTCACTTTCTAAATGTTACTATTGAGGCCAATCAAATCACTTTACAAGAAAACACAACAAATGACTTCAGGTCTATTTTTATCAAACACAGTCTATTTAATACCATCCTACAAAATTTGCCCCTTTTCAGCATCATGACTCATTTTTGGACTGTTTTGTATTACAACGCACCCATTAATCTGATCTATTTGTGCCAAAGGGAACAATTTTTATAAACCACAAGTCTGAAAGAGTGATAATATCTAAAGGATTTCCTCTAGCATGACGTCACAGTTGCTTTTAACCTACTTGTGTTTCCCCACCCCGTTTTAAATGAAACTGAATTGTCAAATTTCATATTTCTGCTGGCAAGATCTGGTTGTAACCAGTGTTACTGCCTCATTAATGTGAATTATGACCTCAGCAGAATGGAATGCAGTGACGACACACTCCGATCTACAACAAGCCTGAACATGCTGGAAAGGTGTCTGATAGGATGTGCTGTTACTCAAGGTTTGTTACTGATGCAAACTATGTACGTATATTGATGTTCTGGACATTAAGAAATTGATGGCACGTCCAATGCCAGTTTTTACATGTACAGTGCTTAACATATATGAATTCACCCTGCACAAACCTCTCTTTTAAATTCATATTTTCTATTGGAAGCTTTACAATATTATATTTTTGTATATACATTAGATTAATCAGTACTGAAGCCAAAACGGTCCAAAATTAGTACACCCAAGTTTATATATTAGAATAAAATATTAAATATATATTTTAAGAAAAGCAAACTTCAAAGGAAACTAAAAATGTATTAAATTTATGATGTAAAAAAAACATGTAATTATGTCATTGTTACATGTAATGATGTATGAATGATTTTATTGAAGTGATTTTCATTCTCACAGGCTTTAAATATGACATGATAAGACAAATGTAATTTAGTTTTGCATCAATTTAACATAAAAGAAAGGCCATAAAGGATTCTGAATGTAATTGTTTTGGCTTACAGGAAAAAAACAAAGACATTAAAATGGATGATCTTATTTATTTATTTATTTATTAACCGTTAACACATCAGCACATACAAATACAGTTTTAGCTATACCAGGGGTGCCCAAACCTTTTCTGATAAACAGCCAAAAAACAAACTTGATTGTGGCTAGTGGGCTAAAGGTAAATATGTGTGGGGTAATTTAGCATGGGTTTGTTTAATTTATTTAATAATGTTATAAAAATGACTGCAAAACATAACTTTTTATTAACTAATGCAGTATTTTTGCATTGTATAGTGATCTTTTACAGTAAAAAAAAAAAACAATCTGATTTATAACAAAATTACACTAGTTTTTGCGCGCCAATGTCTTCTGCAAAGTCCTCTATTCATCGAGTGACAGTTTTTACATTTTAAAAGATCAAATTCACTTCCAACATTTAACTGAAACACTTAATTTCAGTTTGCTTTTTTGTAGCTCAGCAATAAAACAAACAAAAAATTTTATGTCTAATTAGAAATGACAATCTCTGAGTTAAGGCCGTTTACCCCAACCCTCTCCATCATACTCACTGTCCTCTCAGATGGGATGGTGGGTTAATTTAAAGGTTACAATGGGCCAAAATGTTAAAATTTGTTTGTTTGTTTGTTTGTTTGTTTGTTTGTTTGTTTGTTTGTTTGTTTAATGGAAAGGCAACTTCTAAAATACAATTAAATTGCTTGCTGTTTGGACTATTCTGTATTCTGCATGGTTTATTGAATAGTTATGGAATTTGTTCATTTATAAAAACATAAATATGTCTGAAAACATTTATTTTGAGTTTAATGTAAACAATTAAAATAATGTAAAAACTTTCAACCTTGAGATAGAAATGTTAGCAATGTGTTTTAGTATTAGTAATAGTATGTTTTGCTTAATTCATTTTCATTTTGTTTCACTTTGTTAAAAATGTTTATATCCGAGATGCCCAAAGCTGGCCCAAGGTAACCTTTGATTTGGCCCACCATCCTACCTGAGAGATGAGGGAGAATGATGGGGAATGTTTTAATTGCTTGTCTTATTGTTAAGCTAAAAAAATGAATTAAATTATTTTAAATTAATTTAAATTAAATTAAATTAAATATTTCATTTTAAATGCTGTAGGTTAGTTTAAAATACTGTCACTCGATGGATAGAGGACAATGCAGAGACTTTGGTGAGCAAATTAAGACAGATTCTGCTTGACAAGTGTATTCAGCATTGAACTCCACTGTGTTATAAATGTGATTGTTTATTTATTACATTAAGTTATAATTATAAAGTTATAGTGCATCAGGTAACACGATTCAAAGTAATATTTTCTACTTATTTTTAAATATTTTGAAATAAATTAGGAAATTACCCATGGCAACTTTAATGTAAAATAGTTTGTTTTTTTTATCTTTGGCCCACAGCTCTCAGTGATATTTGGTTTTTGGCCCTTTAAACAAAAAAGTTTGGACATCCCTGGTTTACATCTTGCAGTCTTGGGTATTGCAGTCTTTCATGTATAATAAAATATAGAAAATGCAATCATGTGTTTTCCTTATGGTTGCCTAGCACGGCTTTTTTCATTTTTTGATTGCCACGTGTGCAGCCAATTAAAATGCAAGACCTTCAGCCACGCAAACGTCAATCCATCCAATGCAATGGCGTTGTTTTTGATCTCTGCCACGCAGGCACATTTCTCACCAGCCAATGAGGAGCGAATTGAGGCGGGTGCAGGAGTGAAGGCGTACCTGTGAGTAAAGGCTAGCACGAGAACTTATCTAATAAAAACTATATTTCAAATTTAGATTACAAGTGACTACCGATCATTTACATCCGCATAAAATACCTCTATCTGTACTCATTTTGGTACTACATCCACGATTAATCGCTCATGTTTTGTTAGCCATCTTTCAGATTAGCTACATAGCAAGCTAGTATATTATTAGTAGTCTGATGCTGCTGACATCAGATGCAACATATTAGTGAGGAGACTTGAAACGCTTGGATTGCAGATTTTTCTGTCTGTTAAACTAATCACTTTTTATTTATTTATAGCTGGAAAGAAGATGAATTTCCAACAGCAAGGATACCGGGCAAGTACGTATCACAGAACTTAGCAAAAGATTGTTGTTTTCTTTGACTTAACGTACGTGGACGACAACATGCTGTACTTTAAATCCGCGAACACGAGCAGTTCGACACCAAAGTACAATGTTGATAAAAGTAAAGTAACTGATTAAACCTTACTAGATATCTTAGCCTGATGACGTGTTGATGAACTCTTTGCCACATGTATTCATCTAGTATGTGCTTCTTTTATATCACTGGTCTAAACAATGAATTGAAAATGATTTATCTGCTAAAGGGATGATGCCTTGTTCATAGTAGTTGTAACTTGTAATCATACCAATAATACTTGTTCTTTATTGCAGCAAAACCCAGAGCCCGAGCATCTCCACCCACTGGTGGTCCTATGCTATTTGATGACACCAGTTCTGGACCTCCACCCATGAACAACCAGAACTACTATAGTTCAGGTTATAATATGGCAGAAATGCCAGCTGGCGGTCAGGAACCTGGAGTGGGCAACATTTTTGCAGATCCAATGGCCAATGCTGCAATGATGTATGGCTCAACTCTTGCCAACCAAGGAAAGGATATTGTGAACAAAGAGGTGAGATGCCAGCTTAAGAGATATGCAGTGATATGTTCGTGCTAATAGCATAGGAACAACAGACCTATTTGTAGGCAACGTCAATGATGCAAGAGTTCTGATAAAATTGATAATTTATGTTGTTTGTTTCTCCACCCTGTAATCTGTTTTGCAGATTAACCGATTCATGTCGGTGAACAAGCTGAAGTATTTCTTCGCAGTCGATACCAAATATGTTATGAAGAAACTGTTGCTTCTCATGTTCCCATACACACATCAGGTAAAATGTTAATTCCTAAATCTTGTTCAAAGTGATCATGTCAAATATGTTAAGCATACCTTTTAAATGTGCAGTAGGTGATCTTTCAAAATGCTATTCGTTAACATAATATCTTTAAATCACAGTCCCACCCCTGCAGCCCAAAACCACACCTCCTGATATCATGAACACGCACCTTAAAGATGACTTTAGAGTACCGTATTATGCAACAATCGCGAACCAAAAAACTGTATTATATCAAACACGTTTTCAATTGTGTAAAACTTGTTGTGATGTGCAATATATTTAATGCATGCAATGATTGTTGGTCTAACTCTCTTACGCGTTTTGTCCTAAAGCACCTACTGTATGTTTAGTGGTTGGCCAGCAGTGTGCAGAAGTTAAACTTACTAAGCCATACTTGCATGCTATTTCAGACCAAATATTTAAAGTAGCATGGTAAACAATATAGGGAGCGTCACAGGTTGTCATTGTTCAAAAATGAACCAATGTAAATATAAAACCTACTTCACCTCAGTAAAACCAGCTAGGCGGATATTTACTGATGTTTTGTTGTTAAGCTAAATATAAATCTGCATTATCGATGCTGTAATGATTATGAAATTGAAAATAGTCACATCAATCCATCACCGGAAGATTTCAGTGGCTAAACAACATTTCTGTGCAGATAACCCATTCGTAACAACACAGTCAACTTTGCGTGACAAATTGTTTTAAAGCAGAACCTAACCTGTATAGAAGAAATACTTAAGCCATGGTGTCGTCCATCCTCCAGCGTGCAAAAGTAACTCAAATATTGCTTCAGGATTTTAAAAAGTTTTGATTTAGCATTTGTTTTTACTGCTGTCACTCTCACTCTCTTGCACATGCAAACAGTGGATCTGCGTGAACGGGCTGCACAGATGTACTATTTTACATTTGCTGACAGACAGTTTGAGCTACTTATCAGAATTATGGGAAATATCGATCTGACAAATTTTAGTTGATTAAACATTTTTTTCATTTTTTTGCCTCACCTAGAATATAAAAATACATACAAATACATTTAGATCATTTACCTTAATCAGTACAATTTGAATGTGAAGAGACGTTCAACCAGCACGAAAAAATGTTTCTGAAGACAATCACCTACTGCACCTTTAATATTCCAATTTTAAAATGCCAATATTGGTACATGTAAACTTTATTTAAGCTGTTTGGATGTTTTTCATTTTTTTAAGATTTGTCTTGCTCTATGAACAGTTTGATATAAACTTTGATTGATTGAAATGAATTTAATTATATTATATTAATTAAATTAATCTAAATAATTGCCAGGACTGGGAAGTACGTTACCACAGAGACACTCCTCTCACACCACGCCATGATGTCAATGCTCCAGATCTCTACATACCCAGTAATTATTATTATTATTTTTTTAAATTTTTATTCTGAGCAACCTGAAAATTTGTTACTTTTACCCTGGGCCTAAAATAACACTAATACAATAGTACTGTGCTTGCTATGTGTTTGCCAAGTACTAAACCTTGAATCATGTATTGTTGAATTCATAGAGCTGTGCCATTGCCTGCACTTGAGTTCTGATTTCATCATTCTTTTGTTTTTGTTTAGCAATGGCTTTTATCACCTACATTTTGCTGGCTGGAATGGCTTTAGGAATCCAGAAACGGTGAGTAAAGATAATTCTCACGAGATAAAATTAATGTCAACGTTGTGTATGCTGGAGTACTTGAACATATTGTGGGTTTAAATGATTTTTTTAAAACATCCACAAGTATTATTGTTGCCATTTATTGGCCCTTTTCTATATCATGGTGTGGTGTGGTTCAATTTGGTGCAGCTCAATTTTGGGGCACTGTGTTCCCTACCTAATGCCTGGTACTTTTTTTATATTATAAGTTGAGTTTTCAAGTGAGCTGGACCTTGCTATATTTAAATAGCCTATCATCGTAATCATCGTAATTGTCTCTGTGTTTTTGTGGGATGGTTTTTATCACACATTTGCTATATATACACAGTGTCACTGCAGTAGAGGTGACAGCTATAGTGATAATCCCACCCACTTTAAGCGGTACTGCAGTGGAAATGCAAAACCAAACTGATGTGAGATGTGCTGTGCAAAACCATGCCATACAGTGCAGTGGAAAAGCAGCTTATATAGTGTATTTATTAAGTTCTAAAATGTATTTATGACACGTGCTTCACATGATTCCTAATGTTCATGTTTTCTCCACAGGTTCAGTCCTGAAGTTCTGGGTTTGTGTGCCAGCACAGCTCTGGTTTGGATGATTATTGAAGTTCTTGTCATGTTGCTCAGTCTTTACTTGCTCACAGTTCACACAGACCTCTCAACGTTTGACCTTGTGGCTTACAGCGGATACAAATATGTGGGGTATGTTTCTGTAGAATGCCCGTTTCTGTTTGACAGGTTTTACAAAAGCACTGTGTTTTATGTTGTTAAATCCTTTTTCTCTTTTTTTTTTTTTTTTTTTTGTCTTTCAGGATGATTTTGACGGTGTTTTGTGGACTGCTTTTCGGCAGTGATGGTTACTATGTTGCTCTTGCTTGGTCATCTTGTGCCCTCATGTTTTTCATTGTGAGTTTTGCTTAGGAATTTTTTAATGGTGCTTATACATTTTAGGGTACATTTACATGACAACAGGGTACTAAAAAAAACGAAACGGAAAAGTTTTATTATGCGGTTTAAAAAAAATAAAAAATTGTGTACTGATCGCAACATTACAACAGCCAAAACAATCCCAATTCACATGGAATCATGATAATGATGTAAAATACTGTATATCAGTTCAGTAGTTGGCAAAAAACCGCGTCGATTCGTTTAAAGCCGTGTCTGAGTTCACTAGAATAATTCAGAGGGGCGCCCAGCTCTGTGAGACTCCTCCAGAAACTATACCTGGATGATGGAGGCTTTCAACTATGCTTCAGACTAAGCCGAGCCCAGTTTGATGACCTGTTGTCTGGTGTTCGCAAGAGGATTTCCCTCTGGGACACTAACAACAGGCGTTACGTCATAATGACGCCCCTACAAGACAAACCTTATGATTGGTTATCGCGGCGCGAATGTCTGCTGAAGTTCAGATTTTCCAACTCAAGCGAATCGTGCAAAATGCTCAACTCGCGCCTCCTCATTCGCCCGTATCATGCCGCAGGATGTCTATTCGCATCTTTGCATTGACTTAACATGTAAATCACTCGCACTTGATGCTTCATCTGCGTCTGGTGTGAACGCAACATCTTCCTACATGTGGTCCACCATTGTTGTGATTGCCAGGTTCTCACACATTCCTATAATATGCCTACATATGTCGTATTTGGGGGGGTGCCATGGTGGCTCAGTGGTTAGCACTGTCGCTTTACAGCACGAAGGTCACTGGTTCAAGTCCCGTCTGAGTCGGTTTGCATTTCTGTTTAAAGCTTGCATGTTCTCGTGGGTTTCCCCCACAGTCAAAAGAGATGCGCTATAGGTGAATGGAATTAACTGTAGTTTATGTGTGTAAATGCAAGTGTGTATGGGTGTTTCCCAGTACTGGGTCGCAGCTGGAAGGGCATTCGCTGTGTAAAATAATTTGGTGGTTCATTCCGCTGTGGTGACCCCTGGGACTAAGCCTAAGGAAAATGAATGAAAGTCGTCTTTTTCATTAAGTTTTTTTTATTTAATTATTTATTTTGCCATTTTTCAATCATAAACCGTATCGTTTTCAATAAGAGCTTGTGCAATTATACACATTTTTTTCCGAAGGTCATGTTTTTAGGCCCCCAAAATGGTGTTGTCATGTAAATTATTGTCCAAAAAGCATGAAAGATTTTCTGCTTTTATTAAAAAACTGTAAATGGATCGAATGTTTTTATTGTTTCTAAAATGAATATTATTGTCATTTTCAGGTTCGTTCTCTAAAAATGAAGATCTTGTCTTCAATCTCCGCAGACTCTATGGGTGCAGGAGCCAGCGCCAAACCCCGCTTTCGCTTGTACATAACTGTGGCATCTGCCGCCTTTCAGCCATTCATCATTTACTGGCTCACTGCTCATTTGGTCAGATGACCTCCAGTATTTATTTCTATTATGAAGGGACTTTAAAATGTCAGTGCTGAACTGGGATGATTTTGGCATTGCTGCAGAAAAGTGACTTACCATGATTGTGTTTTTCTTCACGGAGGATTTGATCTTTGATATTGCCTCTGTCTGCATTGGCAATTGCAGATAATCTTTTTGAAAATATATTTAAACCTTTTTTTTTTGGTTGGTTTTTCTGCCATTGTTTTCACATGGACAAAATGGGAAAATAACAGTTTGACTGCTCTTGTGACTTTGCCATGATGCTTTAGTGTCACAATTTTCTCTAAGAGGCATGTTAATTTATCTGCCCTGTGCTGTGATTCTTATGTGATGTGTAATTGGTGAACACACGGTCAACTCAAGTGTCCTTCTTTTTCTGATAATCCATGCATGAAAAGCAGTGTTTCCTTCTTTATAGCAAAATAAATCCTATAATTTAGGCTTTTAATGTGTGTGCAGCTGCTTTCCATCATTAAAATAATTGATTTTAGCTCAATACATATACAGTGCATTAGTGCCTGCACACTGTTCAGCAGCTCTGCTTCATAAAGGCTTTTCCCCATAGGGATTCTTTAAACGTCTTTGTTAAAGTGAGCCAGCAAATCAATCCAATGGTGAAATAGAACATTACAATCTTTAATGTGAAGCAAAGAAGTATGTAAATCACTCAAAAAGACCTGTTAACAAGACTGTCTGGATCTATAATCATATACTATCTGAGTAAGTACTACATCTAACTTACTTTATCACTGTTAGGAAGGTATGTTCTATATCAGGGGTGTCCAAACTCGTCCTGGAGAGTTTAGCTCCAACTTACTTCAACACAACTGCCAAGAAGTTTCCAGTATACCTAGTAAGAGCTTGATTAGCTGGTCCAGGCTCCAGGACTGAGTTTGGACACCATTGTTCTATAAATTATGATATTGTTGTCCAAACTCGGTCCTGGAAGGCCGGTGTCCTGCAGATTTTAGCTCCAACTTGCCTCAAGACACCTGCAAGGATGTTTCTAGAAAGTCTAGTGAAGCTGTGGTCACACTGCACTTTTCTCCCTATAGACTTCCATTCATACGCACGCTAATGTGTCAGACTGGAAACCCAAGCTTGTGTGACAAGTTTTGCAGTTCGCTGCATTGAAAAGTTCAAGCATGGTGAACTCAGAATAAAAAAGAATGATCTTTTTTAATGTCTAATCATCTAGTTAAATCCTGCCCCTTTTCTCAGTGCCGTACAGCAGAATTGTGCTTTATGACGTGGTCACATTAGAGTTTGTGCATGAGAAATTTTTAATTCCTGTCCAGATAGGTCATGTTTTGACCTTCGATTGGTCTTATGTAGCCTTGTGATGCAATTTCCCAGCTCAGTTCAGACTGAGCTTTAGTTTGTCTGCATACATTAGTTTGACTGCAGTATAAGAGCTTGAACTAGCCCAGCTGTGTCTGATTGGAATTGGAACTAAACTTTGCAGGACACCGGCCCTCCAGGACTGTTTCACATTGTTATATTGTTTTACATTATTTGCGGTGCACCATGGGAGTGGGTGGAGCTTATCACTGCTATTACTTTGATTGGTGGTACTAGATGTCTAGCAACATGGGAAATGTAGTTTATAGCACAAATCCAGCTATCAAATTTTATGAGTTTAAAAAAAGAAGTTGAATTTATCGATTGACAACTTCAGTGCTCAAACAGGTCTGTCTTTAAAAGTTTAACCAGTTATAGTTCCCTATCAGTTAACTTCCCTAGGGAGGAAATTAATTCCCTTTTTACTTCCATAAGCTGACTGTTGCTCTTTGTACAGCTTATGTTTGTGCTTTGTTAAAACAAAATAAATGAATGCTTTTCCCACTGAATATACAGTATTGATATCCAAACACGGTATAACGTTGCGGAAAATGTATTTTTCTGTATCATTTCTACTCTAAAACTTAAATGTTTAAAAATAATAATAATTTGAATTAATTACATCTGATGAATTATTAACAACCTATTCGCTTAAACTATGGCGAATGAAATCTGTAAAAACGATAAAGAATATGCTAATAAATTTATAAACGAATAACTTAATCCACAAATTCCTGCGTAAATAAATGATATGTAAATAAATACGCAAATAAATAAATATAAAATTAACTTTAAATATAGAGTTATTTTTCCTCAGCTTAACATGCTAATGAGAGGCTGCCTGTCAATCATCATAAGCCAATCAAAAATTTTACTAGTGATCAACCAATGGTGGCATAAAGACCGCCTTCTGATGATCGACAGACACCCTCTCATTTGCATGTGGAGCTGAGGAACCGTTAATACCGGATTACATAAAAAATTAATAAACCTTTAAAAGGGAGAGGAAACAAATAAACTTTCAGTTAAGCATTTTCGTATTCCCCAACATTGGTGTAATTTATAAAAAAATTTATCTGCCCGCACTATTAATTATTTATATATTTATTTATGCAGAAATAGGGCGACACCGTGGTGCAGTAAGTAAGGCTGTAGCCTGACAGCAAGAAGGTCGCTGATTTGAGCCCTGGCTGGGTCAGTTGGCAGGTCAGTTGGCAGTTGTTGCATGTTTTCCCCATGTTGGCATGGGTTTCCGCCTGGTGCTCTGTTGTATGGGTGTTTCCCAGTGCTGGGTTGCAGTTGAAAGGGTATCCGCTGCGTACTAACATATGCTGGATAAGTTGGCGGTTCATTCTGCTGTGGTGAGCCCTGATTATTAAAGGGATTAAGCCAAAAAGAAAATGAATGAATGATTTATGCAGATATTTATTTGTTTATTTATGTATATGCGTATTTATTTATATATTGTTTTATTTATGCAAGAATTTGTGGATTTAGTTATTAAATTATATATTTATTTATCTAGATTTCGTCCTCCATATTAAACAGTTTTAAATGTTAAAATGTCTATGCTAAGGAGAAGAGGACCGACTGTTACAGCTGAAATATTTAAAAGTAAGCTATTCCGTTTTGCGTTTAGCTGCTAGCATGTTGTAAAAACAAAAGATAAACAGACCATGCTTTTTTTCCAGCAGATATATCGTGGCCCTTTAAGGAGGGGTCGTAGAGGCGCGCCGGCTGCAAAGCGTCCTTCTGGTTGCCAAGGAAACGTGAGAAAGGACAGAACGCAGACAGGACGGGAAAGTGAGAGACATATCAGCTCCTGTTACAGATTTTTTAACACGCTGACAGAAACTTTAAACTTACAAGAGAGCAGAATAAGAGGTCGAATGCAATAAATTCACAGCTGTTTGTTTTGGTAAGTTTTTCGCTCCTCTGTCTCTTTTGTATTGGCTTCACGCGAGCATGAATGCTTGGGTAATTATTCGAAATGTAACTTAATATTCTTGCGCCATTTTCTCAGGTGTATGAGACCATGTGCCTTGTCTTTCCGTGTTTGTCATGTACTGGAGTAGTCGAATTGCTTTTTAAAAATGATATCTTAAGCAGTCTGCTCATATTTTGCTTTAATTTGCTGCTAGCTGTCCATCAAACCTGTGTTTGTTCAGCACCAGTTGAATGGTGCGTTATTTTTTGCTTGACTACCTTTGCTCAATCATTTACTTATGCACTCAGGACTAAAAACGTAATTGTATTTGTATTGAAGGACACTCACTTCAGGGTTTAATACTTTGTGTTCTTTTTATTATTAAATTATTATTTTTTAAATATAATTCATGCAATACTTGCATTTGAGATCATACAGTGATCATACCAATAGGGTTTAAAATGCATGTCCGGTGATTTTTGGTACATTCTACCAGAAACATACATTATCTATGCCTGAAATAAAATCAAATACAGTGAATAAAATGTTTTTCATGCCAGAACATTTCTAAAATGTACTGATGGTTGATTTCTGTTAGCTGGTCCATGAAGGAATATGTCATTCATTTGGTTCTCAGAATTTTTCTCTTTATTAATAACAATTTACAAAATTACAAACCCTGTCATGATCCAGTAAAATCTTCAGCTTTAATAGTTTTTAATAGTTAACTGTTATTTAGAAATAAATACTTCAGAAATAGCAAAGTTTAAGTTGATATCATTCACATCAACTGATAAAAAAACATACAATTATAAAAAAAAATTCTACAAATAAATACTACAAATACATCATACAAATAAATATACAATTTTCCCCATGGTTCTGTCAGTCCTGTCACATTTGCATTCCATTTAACATAAAATGTGTGCAAAACACATTTAAGGCATCACTTGAAGTGACATCATGTGTTGGATAAGAAGCTAACAGTGATCAAAGATGTGTTTTTTCATTGAATGCTATGATTTTATGCTTGTTTTTGTATGATTTTTTTAAAGGATGACAAGCTTAAGTCAGGCCCTGTCACATTTTTGATAAGTTTCTGGTAGAATGTCCCTTATGTAATATATATTTTAACTATGATTTTCTTATATTTATATGTTTTTGTTCTATAAAGGTATGATGTTGGTACTTTTAAATGTCAGATTAAAAAAAACATTTTAATTGATAAGGATTTATTTGATATGACTATTCAAATTGAAATGGCAGTGTTTTCACTTTTAAGTGAAGATTAGGGTTGGAGCATTGGACAAAGTTCTGAGCATTGATATCATTCTGTATAAAAATTTCTGAAAAAATGAAATAATTTTTGACAAATTGTAATTTTGATAATTGTATTTATAAAATGTTGAAGAAATGTTAACAAAAGTTTACTCAAAAATAAGATTTACTTCAAAGTAAATTGAAGGAAAACTTATATATGTATATACAGTTGAAGTCAGAATAATTAGCCCGCCTGTTAATTTCTTTACCTAATTTCTTTTTAACAGAGAGACGATGTCTTCAAATTATTTCTAATCATAATAGTTTTTACTCATTTCTAATAACTGGTTTATATTATTTTTGCAATGATGACCGTAAATAATATTTTACTAGATATTTTTCAGACACTTCTATACAGCTTAAAGTGACATTTAAAAGCATAACTAGGTTAATTAGGTCAACTAGACAGGTTAGGGTAATTAGGGAAATTATTGTATAACAATGGTTTGTCCTGTAGACTATTGAAAAAAAATATATAGCTTAAAGGTGTTGATAATTTTGACCTTAAAATGGCTTTTACTCTACATATATACATATACATGCTATATACATATATATATAGCATTATTGTTTTGTGCATGGCTTTCAAAAGTTAAACCGTTCTGCCTAATAAACCGCAGAGAAAATACATTGTAATACTTTTTACTCATGTTAATAACAGATTCATCAGCCACTTCAAACCTGAGGAGATTTCTTCAGTTTTTAAATTACATTTTAATTAAAAGCTAAACTGTTATCTTGACTGCTCATTAAAAAATTTTATAAGTGAAAAATTTATATTACGACAATTTTTTGTAATTTCATATTTATGCTAAACCGCATAATACTTTCAGGCATTGTAAGAATATATAGGCCTCTATATATTTAATTATCTGGCCTACTGGCAAGGAACTCTGTTTCATATTCTCACCTACACTGCAAAAAATGCTTTTCTTACTTAGATTTTTTGTTTTGTTTCAAGTCCAAATATCTACAAATTCTTAAATTAAGAAGCATTTTCTAGACAAGCAAAACATATTGTCTTGTTTTAAGAAATAATATGCCAAATTGAAGTGAGTTTTTCCTTAAATCCAGCAAAATAATCTTATCACAAATCGAAAAACAAGATTATTTTACTTACCCCATTGGCAGATTATTTTGCTTGATTTAAGGAAAAACTCACTTCATTTTGGCATATTATTTCTTAAAACAAGACAATATGTTTTGCTTGTCTAGAAAATGCTTCTTGATTTAAGAATTTGTAGATATTTGGACTTGAAACAAGACAAAAACTCTAAGTAAGAAAAGCATTTTTTTGCAGTGTACAACAATTTTCATTGAGATTTGAGTGTTTATTCTAGGCCTGTGTGTACAGTGCATTAACATCAAGCCCTCTGTGTGTTTCTACAGTTCAACAGGTGAATGTGTGGACCTGTATCTTACAACTGGGAGACAGATGGAGAAAAACACACAAGCACTGCCACCCCACTCTCCTCTACATTTCCCCCGAAATAATTCAGAAGCTCTGCCTCTTTCCCCTTCTCTTCCACAGCCTGCGTCCCTCCATTCCTCCCATCTCCACTCTTCATCCAGCCCGCGGGTCTCTGGAGGCTCACATTGCCTCAGTCTCTCCACAGCACCCGAGCAGGATGACCTGACCTGCCTCAACTGGCTGCATCAAAGAGGGAATCTATTGCCCCTACAGCCTTTGCCTAAAATCAGCACACTGCCCCAAATGTTCGATCCCATTCCTGCCCAACATCTGCCATCATCCCCGGCCAAACCGCCGTACTCTTTCAGCAGTCTCATCTTCATGGCAATAGAAGACTCGCCTGAGAAGAGCCTCCCCGTGAAGGGCATTTATGAGTGGATTGTGGAAAACTTCCCCTATTATAAAGAGGCTCCAGGTGGATGGAGGAACTCTGTCCGACACAACCTATCCCTGAGCAAGAGCTTCCAACGAATACATCGAGACAAGAGTCAAGTACGTCATGCTTCTTAAAATGCTCATTTCACAATTGACAATTGGTCAAAATAACAAAAGCTTACTAAAATCAGGTTTATTGCAACAATTATTGCATTCTTAACTTTTCCGAAGTTAAAATCAAGATAAACCTGCCACAAAATAATGACTTCTTTTTTGACCAGTTGTTAGGTAATCTAAAGGTCGACAGCTGCATTTAAAATGTAGAATAAATCACTCATCAGTAGTTTGCAAAAATAAAAAACACATTCATTCATTTTCGGCTTAGCCCCTTCATTCATCAGGGTTCACCACAGCGGAATGAACCGTCAACTTATCCAGCATATGTTTTACACTGCGGACGCCCTTCCAGCTGCAATCCAGTATTGGAAAACATACATACACAATCATTCACACACATACACTACAGACCATTTAAGTTTATTCAATTCACCTATACCACATGTCTTTGGACTGTGGGAGAAACCGGAGCACCTGGAGGTGCAACATGCAAACTCCACACAGAAATGCACACTGACACAGCCGGGAATCGAACCAGTGACCTTCTTGCTGTAGTGCTAACCACTGAGCCACTGTGTAACCATAACACAATTTGGTCAAACTTTACATTATATATTTAGAGAAACTTAGAAACTTTATCTTATTTTTTCCACAGCTTGTTAATAAGGCTTTTCCGAAAAGAAAAAAAAAATACAGGAATTATATATTTTGTACATAAATGAGTACACACCCATTGAAAATGTATATTTGATCTATTTCTCAGTAAAAATAGACTTTACATTTTTTGATGCATTTAAAATATTTAATGAATATAACTACATTTTAATTCAAAGGAGGTGTTGAAAGAAAATATAGCAAAATTTTAGTATTTAGCAAATTAGCAAATTGTATTTTTATGGGTCTCTTTAGGCGACGCAGTGGCGCAGTGGGTAGCACGTTCGCCTCACAGCATGAAGGTTGCTGGGTTGCTGGTTTGATCCTCGGCTCAGTTGGTGTTTCTGTGTGAAGTTTGCATGTTCTCCCAGCATTCGTGTGGGTTTCCTCCGGGTGCTCCGGTTTCCCCCACAGTCCAAAGACATGCAGTACAGGTGAATTGGGTAGGCTAAATTGTCCGTAGTGTATGAGTGTGTGTATGTGAATGTTTCCCAGAGATGGGTTGCGGCTGGAAGGGCATCTGCTGCATAAAAATTTGCTGGATAAGTTGGCGGTTCATTCCGCTGTGGCGACCCTAGATTGATAAAGGGACTAAGCCGACAAGAAAATTAATGAATGAATGGGTCTCTTTATTAAAAAAAATGTATTTAATATTTCCCCCCAACATATTCATTGTGGTTGACAAATTTTTGCACCATGATCTCAAGTTATTTTGTTAGATTAGTTGCAGTCTCAGTTTGGTACTGACTTATTTAATGTATGTACACATTTTCTTATAATATCTTATTTTAAAGCGTCCTTTAGAAAGTATTAATTTAAAAAGAGATTCGTAAGGGGTGTACTCATTTAAGCTAAACACTATGTATTATTATATTTTTTTCTATTTTTCTATATTTTTTTTTTTTTCATTTTCAAAATTTCTGATTTGTATTGTCTGTTACTGTGGTGTTTTGCAGTCAGTTGGAAAAGGCTCATTATGGCGCGTTTGTCCAGAATATCGTCCCGCTCTTCTGGAAGTTCTCAGAAAAACACATTATTGTCATCGCACAAACAGAAGCCTGTTGAACAAGCCTGTTTTGTGAGTTGGATTTGCTTTCTGTTTATGCACCACCTGTGTGATGCGTGATACTGGATTATGTGATTATATATAAACTGCATGATTCATTAAGATTTACGATACTAATACAAGCATATCTGACCTCTATTCTGAACAGATTGGAGGCGACTGATAATGGGCAGAACATGTTTAATGAGACCATGGAATTGTCAGGTCAGACACTCAATACAAGTTTTACATTTAAAGAGATAGTTCACCCAAATATTTTGACAATATTTACTGCTCTGCCTTCATTTGTTTTTGCCTTTTAGAGTTTCTTTTCTTTGTTGAGCAAAAAATAAAGTGAAAAATGTTGGAGATCAGTAGCTTTGAATACCATAAACAACTTCCCACTGGTTACCAAACTTTTGCAAAATCTCTTATTTTGTGTTCAAAACAATATTGAAACCCATAAAAGTTTAGTATCACTTGAGGATAAGTTAATTTTTAGTTTGGCTAAACTGTCCCTTTAGCTTTAATGAAAGTCTGCAAATCGTTTTTGACTAGCAGATTTATGGTGGGGAATTTAAGAGGTGTGCTCATGTTAGCTAAATAAAATATAAGGCCCATTGTCAAATTCAATAGCGCTGGGATGTCTGTGGAAGAACTCACACAAGAGTCACATTTTAAACCAAATTTCTATGTTGGTCACACAAATTCTCATGAATATAAGTGTAATTGTGTTTTTTCACCCTCGTGTTAATGCAATATGCAGTGCTTTTTAGGCCATCCAACTTCTAGACCTAACTTCTGATTCGTTTGGTTTCTCAGACTCATGTGAGTCTATGCTGCTCTATCTCAATAGCAAAACACACAACAACAACAATAAAAAATCTCAGTTGCACAATAGAAAGCAAATCTATATTGTGATTAACTTATTATTATTATTATTATTACTATTATTGATTTGATTACAGATCAGTGCAAACTATTATGCAGACCTTCACAAACCTACTTTTGACGTCCTTGAGGTATTAATAAAGAGGACCAAAACGCACACCTTTTCTATAAACCAAAAATCCGGTGAAACTTTCAGCGAATTTTCAAGTGCTGCCTTTATTTTGTGCACAGCTGTATATGGTGTGGGCTTCTCTTACATTTCGGTAAACCCTTTATCCACTTTTTCCAGGCACAGTGTTTTGTGAGCTGTTGTCTTGGTCACAGCCAGACATTACCCTAGCAACCTATAGCCACACTGACATAATGACTGGCCTCTCTGTCAGACTGTTTTACTACAGGGTCAGTCAAGTAAAGTAGTCTCACAAAATAGAAGGTTTGCTCTGCGCGTCTGCACAAATCTTTCACCACATAGCAACAATTAAATAAAACTACTCTAAAGTGCAGTGATATCAGGATTGTTATTTGTTTATTTTCTTAAACTTTTTTTAACTGACAAAAGGGTATCTCTTTATTTTGATGGTCCGCATTTTGTTACATTGCATCTACATGTCAACTAATTCTCAACAGATTATAAGTAGACTGTTAGGTTGGGGTTAGGGTTAGTGTAAGTTGACATGTACTTGCAAATATTCTTATAGTCAGTTAAATGTCTGTTGAAGGAGCAGTATCAGCAGATATTAAGCAGACAGTCTACTAATACTCAAATGAGAAGTATTTAGCATGTAGTGCCAACTATTAGTCAACAAAATGTGCAATAGGCACCATCAAAATAAAGTTTAACCGGCAAAAGTGCTAAGAAAAGATTTACAATGTTTTCACTGACCAAATAAATTATATGCTATAAATATAAGGAAATTTTAATTAAAAAAGTTGCAACAGAGTCATATTTAACACAGTGTCACATCAACTTTGCTTCTAATTGCAGTGCTTAATTGTTTGGCAATTGTTTGGGGATTGTAATTGTCAAATTTTTACAAACGAAAGCTGAAACGTGGTCTCTTTTGACCTCAGCACAGCTGTCTCTGTCTTTTTGACTTTGAGATGAGCTCTGGGACAGATAACCCAGCAGAATCTCTCTCGTTCTGCATTCTCGTCTGAAGTGACAAAGATTTGTTGCATTTCTTGATGCCGCAGCAGACTACTGTATGTGCAGATTTCCTAAGTATTCCTGATACAGTCATCTCTCGCTATAATGCGATTCACGCGATTCACCTTTCACCTCGCAGTTTCGCAGATTTTTTTTGTACTATTTGTCATGCTTTTTTTACAGCGCATTTTGTTTTGCGCCTCCTCCATGTCTTCTGTGCAGAATAAGCTCAGCTTGCCAAATTACCATAAATCTTCGATCGCTAACAGTGTGAGTTTATTTTTCAGCAAGACCATCGTTGCACACCAAATGCGTTGCACCACGCAGCGCCATTAAAATTGTAAACATAGGTTTCTCTCAAGGTAAGCACATCTGCGCCGCAAGTCAGCTGCTGTCTGTGATGCCCTGCTACAACTCAGGACACTGGTCATAATTCTGCTGAGCCACAGAGCGGCATCTGAATACTTTCATTTTGAATAACATGTGAATGAGCGCGTCCGGTGTGTGTTACTTCCACCTGTCACGTGCACAGCGCATCCGAAGTGCGACCCCTTCAAGGATGTAGTGTGCTATCACTTTGTGGATCAGTGACTGCAGGAAAAAGAACATTAGGCTGGATGCTAACATTATCCGCACAAAAGCTAAAAGCTTTATGAACCATTTGCGGACATCAATGAATGTTTGCGCCTGACAACAGGTTTTGATCTTTGGTTTCATTTTATAATAGGCCTACTGGACTTATTTTTTCTATGAAGGTTTGAACTTTGAGAGTGTTTAAACAAGAAAGAAAAGTGTATAAAGTGTTAAGTGAGGGGTTGTACAGCCTTAAAACATCAATAATAATTTTAAAAATTAATGCTGACTACTTTGTGGATTTCGCTGGGATGCTTGTGGGTTTTCTTTAGAACGTAACCGCCGCAAATAACGAGTGACCACTGTATTGCATATTTTGGGCCTTTGTGATTTTGTAGTTGAGCTTTTATTTAGCCTCTGTGCCAACTTTTTGTGGAGTGAGTTGCAGCAAAATCAAAAACAGAATTTGTTTATATTTACAAAATACGTTAAAGCTTGTCAGTGAAACTTTTTTTTAATAAATAAAGTTAAATAGAGTCACTTGATTTCGTTGCACTTAACAAAATTTTCCAAATTTTAAAACTGCCATGGCACATTTAGTACAGTATTTGTGTTTTTAGCCTTTGAAATGAATGAAAGAAAATTCTTGTAAATTACTATGAGGCTGCATTACATAAACTGCTGTTTTCCATCCTTCCTCAGATCTAGATTCTCTGTCTTCGAACCCACCGTGCTCTTTTACACCTGATCATGAAGAGCTAATCCCCATGGAGTCTGTGGGGCTTCCTGAAGTCACTGGCGAGGATACAGAGAAGGATCCACTGGCTGACAGTGGGTACATTGAGTTACACTACTATCAGTATCAGCAGTATCAGTACCTGGTTCTCCCAGGAGACACTGAGTTGGACCTGGAGACGGTTGAGATCCTGCAGCTCGATGCAGAGGCTCAGGAGGCCGCAGGGTCACTGCTCGACCTCGCAGGGGGAAATCATTGAGAGGTGACCTGTGTGTGCAAGTACAAACAAGGAGGGTTAACAGCGAAGAAACTCTACCCCAGCAAACAATTTTGTGTTTAATAGATGTCTAATAGAGGTCTAAACGTAGACAGCTTGACTAAAACAAGGCTAAACTTGAGCTGTCAACAAAAATCTAATAGACATCTAAGAATAGCCCAAAACTAGACTAGTCGTCAAATAGACAGATTAGACAGACTTTGTTTGTGTAATCATTCATTTCTGTTTATTTGATGACTAGTCTAGTTTTGGCCTATTCTTAGAGAGTCTATTAGATTTTCACTGACAGCCCATATTTAGCCTTGTTTAAGCCAAGACGACTATGTTTAGACGTCTATTAGACATCTTTTAAAAACAAAAAAACGCTTGCTGGGATGCTTGATGTACTGTTGGCACTTTATAACTGCCTAAACATCTGCTTAAGGGATAGTTCACACAAAAATGAAAATTCTGTCATTGTTTACTTGTTTTGAACCAGAACTTTCTTCATCTGTTAAAAACAAAACTTTCAAAAACTTTTATTTTAATTGTATATTTGGTTTTCACGCTAGGGATGTCAGTGGCTACAGGTTTGCAACATTTTTCAAATTATCTTCTTTTGAAAGTTAAACTCTAAATGGTTTGGTATTCTTGAGGTAATTAAGTAAATGATGAGTGAATTTTCATTTTGAGTGAACTGTCACTTTACTGTCATAAAAGGTGCAAGATAAGCAATTTTAAATAATGTAGTGATATGATAAACACTGTGAGAGCATCCTTGGGTTTAGTATAGAAAAGTATCAGCAAAATGACAAAACGTCATAAAGAACAAAATATTTATTGTTCATACTTGATTCAATGCACTTCCATGCCATCGTTCACAAAAAATACTCCCATCAAGGTTTGTTGAATTGTTAAAAAAAGGGAAACAATAATTTTCTTTTTAAAGAAAATTCGCTTTTTTTTTTTTTTTTACCAAAAGAGATTGTTCAAAATGATGAACATATTCAAGTATTATGAAGACAAACTGCCAGACGTTAGATTGGGTAGATGGAAAGATTAATATATCTAACCATTGTTTCTTAGTTGATCTGTCATGCTACAGATATCTGTAGTTATTAGTGTTTCTGTGTAGTATGATGCATGTTTGATTTTACAATATTCACATGTTTATTATATTTTTTAGTTTAGCAAAATAAGCATGTTGACATTTCAATAACGCTCTCATCCCATCCTGTGTATCTCATTTAGCAATAAACGACTGCGATGTTATGGTGAAATCTTTGACTCCTGGAATTTCATATTAATTTTATTAGCAAGCTCTCAGGAGATCACAGATACAACAAGAGAGCACTGGGGAGAGATACAGTGAAGTTCAAATACAGTGAAGTTATCAATGGCTGCTTACATGACTGACACATTTAACCTTTTCATAATAGCTGGTCTGCAGTGGCCTCCTGCATTAATACAGGTAAGTGTGGAAAAAGGCCTTTCCTACTTAAAGTGTTCCTCCTCTTTTATTTGTTTAATATATGTACATTGCACAAAAATGCAACAAATATGTTGGCAAATGACCTTTTATTGGGTTTGTCTTATATTTTCTATCATATGATTGTATTGTATGCATAATAAGTGATGTGCATTTAAAACTCGAGCACATATTGTTAACCTCATTGACTTTAGATCAGCATTTATTTGGTCAATGGTGCAGTCTCAGCTTCAGTTTCAGTTGCCTCAATATAGGTGCGCTGCACCTTCGTAGACCATCATAGGTGCAAAAACGGCCACAATCAACTTGGCACAGAATATGAAAATGATACTTGTAGCACACTGAAACTACAAAAACAATTGTGCCATGCCTGAGGTTGCATTGCATAATAGGGCTGAAGATGTTTCATTAGTCTTCTAAATAAATACTACTGTGTAATCATTTCAGTGAATCATTCAGAAAGGTGTCGCATTTACAATTCACAGTGACGACTTGCCGCCACCTACTACTGAGAACACCTAGTTTCGTGTTCTCAACATTCACTTTCCTTCTATTTATTTTCTGATTATCAGGGGTTGCCACAGCGGAATGACCCACCAACTTCAAGAGTTCACTCTTAGATAATGTTTGACGATTTAGCAGTTTTGGCACGCTTTCCTGGGAGAGAACCCTGAGCTTGGAGATAGATGAGCCCAAGGCTTCCGCCTGATCAATGAGCATTTAGAGGGATACAAGATAATTCTCGAGAGCTCCCCCCATTCGTTTGGCCTATTCCTTGATTAACAAAGATGGCTTTATAAGAATAGACCACCAACCACACCTGTGCATGCTCACTTTGAGAAGCTCAGTATTAAGCGCTTTGACCATTACTATTATTTAATTAACTTGTGTCACATGTCTTTAGACTGTGGGAGGAAACCAGAGTACCCCAGGGGAAACCCCCACAAACACGGGGACACACATGCAAACTCCACACAGAAATGCCAACTGGTCCAGCTAGGACTTGAACCAGTGACCTTCTTGTTGTGAGGCAGCAGTGCTAACAACTGAACTGCCATGTTGCCGGATCCTAGAATTGAGAAGGGGTGGATGGGGAGGTCTTCCAAAACTAAGATAGGGAGTAAAGTTAGGCTGGATATTTATGCTAATTTGGAATAATCTGATTCTATATCTAATATCTAATGATTACTGATAGGGACCAGCTGTGGTCAATCATATCACGTGCTCCCCTCGAAATTAGTTTGTGAAACTTTACTTAGTTTCATGTTTAGATAACTATTTAAACTATTTTCATTTGTTTACATTCATGCCATTTCTTAAAAGCATTAAATAATCTGAGCATACTAATGCCTCCTCAGATAATAATATCTGACTGCAGACTTGCCTATGCAAGCTAAGACATACAGTCTCAGACATGCAATCTCAGACACAATGCACTCAAGTGACATCACTGTGAGGGGTAGAGTTTGGGGCAGGGTTAGGTGTGTACATTAAAAGCATTGCATGCAGCTCACTTTAGAAGCAGCTTCTGAAAAAATAATAATAATAATGTTCTGGCCACACGTTTAATAAATTCCATCCTTGAGATCAAGACTTTTCCCCCCCAGTTTTTCTAAGCATCTTGTTAGCCTATCAGGGTGTGCAGTCTTTAAAGGCAGACCATACCACAACTCCACCCAAACCTTAACCCCATTATTAATAAGCACAAGTATGTAGTACTTGTTAGTCAACCTGAGAGGCTGCGTGTATTTTCAATGCACCTTGCAGGTATGTACAATAATAATACTGTGCTTGGATTGTTTTATTTAAATTAAGCATCTGCCAAATGTCTTTATGAATGGCAACAAAAGAAATTGTTTTAAATGGGTAAAACTAACAATTTAATTGCTTTGGTGTGCAGAACAAGACTGTATCAGTACAACTAAAATATGACGGAAGATATGGTTAATCATGAGCATGTGTTTTGACATAAATATTGAGGTTAATCTGTGCATGCGGCAGCTGCAGTAGAGAATGAGAGAGGGAGACATGTTTTCATGGCTGGTTTTCTGCTTTGGATACACAAAAAGAAGGCTGCCATACAAGTATGACTCATTGTGGAAAACCTTAGACACTCCCTGAATGTTCTGCAAAGTTATGGATGTTGTTCTCTTAAAGATTAAAATAGAATGCGTATTAAATATATACATACACATACAAAGTTAAGAATTGCATGCACCATTTACATTTGACATGATTAGGCAATAGGCATGAGCCATTGGCATGATCTAAGGGCAGGGGCATATTGAGAAAATCTAAATTTCCATATAATTAATGTTTTTATTGAGGCGATATTTTAATTTTCTTCAAAAGTGAGGGTTAAATAATAGTTTTACACGTTTAGAAAAGTACTCCTCTGATTGGACCTTGAAAACAAACCTCACTTGTTTAGCGAGTTTACGCTGGGTTTTCCTGGATGTTGTAGTTCTTTTGTGACCTGTTGTCAGTTGGAATGTGCGCAAATTTGATATCTTAAGAAACGACATTTCCCAGCAACACCCGCGGTGGGACGGTCTTTGACGGATAAAGTTGTGTTTATTAAAACTGAAACGTTCATAATCTGAAACAGGACCCGTGGAAGTTTTGGAGTGTCAAGCGAAGGATAAGGTACTGGAATTAGGGTTAATTGGCTGATTTTAAAGATATATAAGAGAGCTCAAACCACTTTTTAACACGGTTTACTTTGATGGTCTCGTCCTTTTCTCAAATATGTTGTCGTTTTGATTGAAACTCCTCCACGTATGGGGCGAGGCGGCAGTAAATTAACGTTAGCTAGTTTAACATCAGCATGTTTGAGTTTATATTTTCATCGTAGACATTAATCGTTTAAAAACTCTTAAAATACACAACTTGTGGTTCATATTACGGAAAATATTACATGAAGGATCTGGAAGTAAGCCAGTTTGTTGAACAAGGAGAGGAGGTTCCCGCACGTTTCAGATTTACTCATGAATGTTTACTCATTTGATGAGACCCCGAAAGATGTGTAAAGCAGCACTAGAAGCTTATCAAGTGCTTGTTTATCTTTAATATATTTGACAGAAGGTTGTTAAGTGGCAACTGCCACTATTCTAGTTATTACTAACGTCACGTGGAAGGAAAGATTGAGGTAAAGTTGGTTTTATTTTTGCACATTTATTAGGTGACAACTTGTGACGCGCCCTATTTTGTTTACCACGTTACTTTCAATATTCTGTCTGAAAACACATCTAAGTATGACTTTAAACAACATTAGCACTGTTTTAATCACTGTGAACAATGTTGTACTTTGATATTAATTTGTTGCTAATATGATTTACCCATTTTGAATTGGCAAAGAAAGAATACTTGAATAATTAAGGAGAAAGTCTGAATGTCGGAATATAAAACCAACCTTACCTCGATGAAACAATGCAGTACTACAAGAAACTTATAATTATTGCATACTCTATTGGGAGACAGCCAGAAATTACTTACATTTTTGGCAGTTTTTTCAGCTATGCAACTTGTTTCCACCTGTGTATTTTATTCCTCAGGGTGTGCTGATTCATATTCAGCTCTTAATAGCTGTGTACGAATGAGTCTGTTTTTTTAAAGGCAGATTCTAACTCACTAGCCCAGTAAAACTGATTGAAACAATGAATCACATTCAAGCTTGGGATTCTCTAAGTGGAGAAAAGCACGCTTGAACCTTTCAGCTGGCTTGCCTCATCTCAGTTTCCCAACAAACCCTGCCTCGCTTGCCAACAGGGCCAGCACTGTCTCAATAATGCCTTAGAGAAATGCGATTTAACATGCTCTCTTTGAATTTTCCAAGCTGATATTAACAGTTTAACTCTAAAGGTCAAAACTAATTGTGACGTGCATTGGAATATGAATGTGTAAGCTTATTTAATTGCTGAAACATTTTTATTGTCGCCCACAGTAAGCGTGTGACATCGGACAGAGGATGAGGAGTGAACCTGGGCCAGTTCAGATTGTGACAGTCAACAAGGAGAAGCACTCCTTTGACCTGGACACAGAAGCGCTCAGTCGGATTCTCTTGGTGCCTGAAGTTCGAGATAAGCATGTGGTGGTGGTGTCTGTCGCTGGTGCTTTCCGAAAGGGAAAAAGCTTCCTTTTGGACTTCTTGCTCCGATACATGTATAGGAAGGTCAGAAGGAAAAACAATGCATTCAATGTTCAGATCATTGCAACACATGCTTTAATAAAAAGAGAAATGTGTACAAATCCTATATTTCAGGATGTCAGATTAAATTTATCAACCTGGCCTTTTTTTTTGTGTCCATCAGCCTGGTCAGGACTGGCTTGGGCAGGACAATGATCCGCTGACCGGTTTCTCCTGGAGAGGAGGATCAGAACCAGAGACCACTGGCATCCAGCTATGGAGTGAAGTTTTTGTTGTGCGAAAGAAGGATGGAAGTGAGGTAACAAACACCCACCAGAAGGCAGCTTAATAAATCACGTGCTCTTACTCATAATTGGGTTAAAGGTTTTACTGCCAGAAATGTTAAGTATTTTTCAGCTTTTACTCCACTCTGAACTGTACATATAGTACGGAAGGTGTTCCGAACAAGAAGTCTTAAAAGGGATAGTTCACCCCAAAATATTTCCTCTATAATTGCTCACATTGTGTATAAATTATTGCTCACATTGCAAGTGGATATACACTTTAATGAATATCTTTCTTTTGTTGAAAACAAAACAAGATAGTCTGAAAGATTTTTGAAAACAACCATCGACTATTACAGTAGGAACAAAAAATATTGGTGGAAACCAGTTCTTCATTATATCTTCCTTTAGTGTTCAACAGAAGAAACTCAAACAGGTTTAAAACAAGTGGAGAGCAAGTAAATGACTTAAATTTAAATCTTTTAAATTTAAAGTGACGCATGAAATTTGATTGCATCAAGATGCACAGTTAGACTCTGCTGTAGAATTTTTAAGGAAGTGATATAAAGTCTGATGTTTACATGCTTTAATATATATCTTGATGTGTCATTATGCTGTCGTGTACAAATAAACAGACACCATCTGATGTGAATTAAATGGTCCTATGGCAAATTATATGTTTTTTTATGTTTATGCAAGTCATTTCACTCAGTGGCCATCTTTGAAACGCCTCTTGGGCAGTATCCTCAGGCATTCTGTCTGAATGGGGAAATTTTCCAAAACTGTTTGCCAAGCTTAGGATAACATAAAATATTTGGAATCACCAATAAAATTAAACAACAACATCTCATAAGTTTCATTTCTAAACAGCTGAATCAAACAAAATATTTTCTGGTTGCCAAAGCTAATGCGCTTGCTCACTTGAAAGAAACAAGATCATGACACTAACTATGTTTATGGCCGTTTTACACATTATCATCCTCTGGATAATGCTTTGTCTGATAGTGCTGGTCTTCTGAAGTAATTCACAACTTGATTGCGAATCCCCTCCAGGAATGACAGCGATTCTTTTGTTTACAAGTTTGGGGGGCTTTTGAGTAGTTGCTATCATGGGATGTGCATTTGACAGGACGGACTGTACCTCATGTTCCATTTATACAGATTACAAAACCAAAAAACTTTTGTTTGTTATTTCCGTAGGGCACTCGGTTATTTCTTATGTCTGTGAGGCAAATATTCGCTCACAGTGTTCACTTCCAGTGTGTTCGTTGACCACCAAACTGTTGTATAAAGCACACGTCTGGTCTGAGCTTTTCCCCTGGAGAAACATTAGTCTATATCGATTGATGATTGGCTCCTGTACTAGTAGGCGGGGCTTCATTCACTAATTTCCCATTTACACTTTTCCCCTTTCAAAACTATATGAGAGACATGCCTTGTGTATTGTATAGTTTTTGGTTTAAGTTTTACGAAATCTGTCATTTAGTACTTTGATTATATTCTGTACAGTACTGAAAAAAGAGGCTAAAAATCTAAATGTGGTCTTGGGGAAGTGCTTGGCATACTTCAAAGCTCTCTTCCCAAAGAAGTAGTTCCTGTTCTTATCTTAATGAAGAGACCAAAATATTAATATGGTAATCAGAGCTTTGCTAACAAACCACACCAATGGGTAATTGGTGATTTAAAAAAATATCATAAATGTTAATAAACTATTAGAATTATTGTATTTTATCCATAACCCACAGAAATAAAAATAGTATTTAATAGTTACATAAAATAACAACATGCAAATAAAAAGCCATCAGCCTTTCAATTCTTTTTTTCATTGGATTGCAACCCCTGGAGTTAATATGCTAGATTAATGACACAGCAATATTGTTAGTTGCAGTAGATTTATTTTACGGCACAATGTTAAACTTTGACACCTTCACAGCACTCGCGTACAATAAAAACATGTGAGCCACAACTGAACATAGAGGACGATTTCCAAGTGGCTGTCTCTAAAATCAATTATGCTGTAAACATTGTGCTCAATATTAGGGCTGTGCGATTAATCGAAATCGAATTGCAATTTGAAACGTTGCGATTGGCTAATCGCAAGAGGCTGCGATATGAAATATATGTATAATTTAATTTCCACTACCCAGAGTAAAATGTGTGACTGCTGTCTGTGTACGACAGTATTACTAGCCAATTGAGTGAGCACACTTTTGATCTCCCAATCAGAATTGCAAAATGGCCATAATAAAAAGAAAAAGGAATGTGCAGACAAGTGGGAATATGAAATCTTCAGCTTCAGAAGCATTAATAGACTAATTATATATCAAAGAAAAACAGTAATATGGGAGTTTAGTCATTTAAAAAAATTTGTATTATGGGAATATTTTGGTTTTAAAGTCACAGACGTTAAACAAAAAAAAAACGGTCATTTGTAAGAGAATGTAATGTGTATTTATATAGCGCATTTATTGTGTATGGCCATACACCCAAAGCGCTTCACAATCATGAGAGGGGGAGGGGGGGTGGTCCACATCACCACTAGTGTGCAGCATCCACTTGGATGATGCGAC
Organism: Danio rerio; assembly: GCF_052040795.2. Classification (NCBI taxonomy): domain Eukaryota; kingdom Metazoa; phylum Chordata; class Actinopteri; order Cypriniformes; family Danionidae; genus Danio; species Danio rerio. The sequence goes on from NC_141034.1 coordinate 34,943,781, forward strand.
GGCAGCCACAGGACAACGGCGCCAGTGCGCTCACCACACACCAGCTATTGGTGAAGTGGCGAGACAGCGATAGAGCCAATTCGATGGATGGAGATGATTGGGAGGCCATGATCGCAATGGCGATTGAGGGACTTTGGCCAGGAAACGGGGGTTACACCCCTACTCTTTTACGAGAAGTGCCATGGGATTTTAATTGACCACAGAGAGTCAGGACCTCGGTTTTACGTCTCATCCGAAAGACGGCGCCAACTGACAGTATAGTGTCCCCTTCACTTTTACTGGGTCATTAGGATTTACACAGACAACAGGTTGAGCGCCTCCTGCTGGCCTTTCTAACACCACTTCCAACAGCAACCTAGTTTTCCCATGTGGTCTTCCATCCAGGTACTGACCAGGCTCAGCCCTGCTCAGCTTCAGTGAGTAACCGGTCTTGGGCTGCAGGGTGATATGGCTGTGACTCTTTTTTTAAGACAATTTTTTTTCGCAGAATTGTTGCCTTGGCTTACAGATTATTGAGCTGAAGCTTGACTAAAAAATCAAATTGTAAAATCTGTGAAAAACATCTTAATTATATATTTTCTCCAAATCTCACAGCGCTTCACATCATTCTCATTAAGTGAGGTTAATATTAAATTAGGCATGAATAATGACTATAAAAATATATATAGTTGTTAGACTGTTGCACTTTTCTTGGGTTGTCAGTAAGCTTGTTTATATGCTGTAGTGCCTGTTGGTGTGTGTGCAATGTTTGTATGTTTATAACTACCTGCGAGCATATTAGGTGCCGTGAGTCACTGGAATTATTATTTTGGGGGTTGCAAGCTGAAAGATTTGGGAACCTCTGCTGTAAATCATTAAGTGAAAGTCCTGACACTAGAGGTCATGTGTGTTTGAGATCTATGGTGTAATTGAAGAATTGAATTTTGAATGAGGAACTAAAGGAGTAGAAGTCAGCTTCACTTCCCTAGAAATTTACCATGAATGTTGCATTATGAGCTTTTTACTGTCTGATATCTTATCTGGTAGTGCTTGTCGTGTAAGCAATCTGCACTTGTGCAAGTCCTGATTTCAGATTCATAGTTTCAGGTTTCTTAGGAAATTCTGTCATTTCCTCTCTGTAGTTTGCAATCTGTGATTCTGGCTTAACGTGTTTCAGGAATGATTCTCTATGTTTTACATCACTTCCAGTCACTTTCTCTCTTGTGATTTGAGAACTGCACTAAAGCAGAGCATTTTGTTCTTCTTTTTTCTAGGTTGCAGTGCTTTTAATGGACACGCAAGGAGCGTTTGATTCTCAGTCCACGGTGAAAGATTGTGCCACTATCTTTGCCCTCAGCACCATGACCAGTTCTGTCCAGGTTTCCACAACGCTCCTCTAAAATCCTGTTATAAATGAATACAGAAAAAGACTGGAAATGTGTCAGAATTATAATGGCTTCTTTTTTTTTTTTAGATTTATAACCTGTCACAGAATATTCAGGAAGATGATCTACAGCAACTTCAGGTTAGTCAGTTCAAATCTACTCAGGAATACACCTATCTTGAAGCCCATATATAATTATTTATTTATTTATTTTTCTACATTTAAAATACCAGAGCAGCATTATATTTTTAGCCAACATCCTGTGATCTTTAAATGAATATTTGCTGCAGGTTTCGCTTTTTGATAACAATAAAAAAATGTAAATGACAGCATTTAAGATGTCATCTGAAATAGCAATGTAGATGTTTTACATAAGCTCTAAGATTCAGCACTGCAGTAAAGTAGTTATGCCAGGTTTATTTTCGAATGACATTAAAAATCATACCTGTCAACATTGTGATGTGAAAATAAGGGTTCCCCCCCTCCCCCGTCAGAAAAAAAAAACTTAAGACATTCCCTAAATTACTAAAGATGTTGAAGCTGTTTCATTGTAAATAAACAGTTGAAACGGTCAGTAATGTGTTTTTTATTATTATTATTACTTACAAAGGATAGAATAAATAGTATACATTAGAAAAGCTGCAAATAAATTAGCAAACAGTTTAGCCTGTTAAAATTAATAACTATTATAAAGAAATTGAATCAAGTTATCAAATCTCATTAACCTTTTCTTCACTGTATAATTTAAACATTTTGATTAAAGAGTAGCGAATTAATCTCTCATTTAGATTTTCATTAGATTAAACTAAATAGCACCTACGTTACCAATTTTTCACATTTAATATAAGTATTTTGTGTCTCCAGAATGTGTTTGTAAAGTTTCAGCTTAAAACACAAATCAGATCTTTTATTATACCTTTTATAAGTTTCTCTTTTATACATTTTAACATTGGGTGGCGGTTTTGCTGTACTGTGCCTTTAAGGCTAGTCCTCCCCGCCCACCGTTTCTACGTGCCTTTATCTCCTAACACGGCTGCGTCAGACAACAAACAGACATAAAGGAAGCAGATCTCACGCAACGTTTTGGGAGATATACTACAGTAAGAACTTTACCAATGAGTATTTGATGCATTTGCTGTGTTAAGTTACAACGATGAGTCACACACAATGTCGTTACAAAGTTCACACACACACAGACACACACACACACACACACACACATACCCAGCACGAACCTGATACGCACATACATACAGACAGCGCGCGTTTAGCTTTGCACTCTTTTTGCATGCAAATGTGACAGGATTCAGGTTAATCTACACTGCTGGATGGATATCTGTTATGATAATGTGCAAAATAATCCTGATTTAACGTCTACAAACCGGGTTTGAAGCGCCTTCCTTTATAATTGTTCTGACACGCAGCTGTGCTGAAGTAAAGCTGAAGTAAATTGCTGTAATTCATTATACATGCACTGTTTTAAAACATTTTAAACTTGTGAAACTCCCTCTTCTTGATTACATTTGATGATGATTGATGATCCTAGCGAACTGAACAGACCTCTTATTCCCGGTTGCTTTGCGTTTATCTTCTCTTGTTAATATGATTTTACAAGTGACTACCGGAACATGTTAATACACGAAGCTGTCAATCAATTCGGTGGGCGGGGGGATCGCACTCCTACATCAAGTTGCGGTCGGTCTGAAAACCAATCCAATTGGTCCACTGTTTTTATGTTGTTAAATTGAAAAAAAAAAAAGGACTCTGGGCCCTATTATACACCCAGCGCAGTGTGGCGCAAGGCGCGGCGTAATAGTCTTTTGGTAGTTTCAGCTTGGCGCAAGAGTCGTTTTGAGGCGTTGTGCTATGCAGTTTAAATAGCAAATGCATTAGCGCTCATTTATTTTCTGGTCTAAAAAGGAGGCGTTCTGAGGCTGGTGCGTTGCTATTTTGAGAAACTAAAATAGATTTTTCATTAGACCAAAACTAACCCGGTCTAAAGTCGCTTACACACTGCTTAATACGCACGAGAGCAAATATCTTTACATATGGAAAAATTTAAATATTAAGGATATATATATATACAGGATATAATAAGAATAGATATAGAATATAAATATAAAGGATTAAAATATTACAAAACATATTATTTTCTAGCCTACATAAATATGAAAAATCACTGCTTTTATGTCTTCATCTCTGGAGGCTTTTTCAGTTCATTCATAACAATTTGCTTTTGTATAATGTTGTTATTATTATTATTAGCAGTATTATTTATTATATCCATATTTATATTTGTTTTATTAAAAACAAGCTTAGATTTGCCCACCTGTCAGGTTTTAGACCATATGGGGCACAGCATTTTTTTGGTTTTTGAGCTCATTTTGTTATTATTATTTTTTTATTTGTTTGCTGGAAATTAGAACTGAATTTAGAAATAGTTTTGAAACGAATATTTGCGCTTAACAAACAAAATTATTTATTTATAGACTAATTAATGTCTGTGCGTAAAGGTTTCCCTATCCAAGAGCGAATGTGAAAGTAGTTCCATTATCTCTCATTCTCACGCAGTAAATGCTCTGTTTAACAGTTTTCTGTTAAAAAAACTGTTAACTGTTTGCTAGTGAAATGCTAATTTTTTCCACTTAGACTTACTTTGCATCCTGTAAATAGCGAATGTGCTCTTGGTGCGACTCAGCTGGCTCTTAAAGGGAATGGGAGATGAGACTCTAATTGGTTTATTCTCAAAACACACCTATAACTCATTAAGAAAATAAACTTAACCCTTTTAGACCATGCGCCACGGCGCAAAGCAGGTTTTCCCGTCCTTAAATTAGCAAAAACGTGTTCTGACAAGCCCTGAAAGCGTTTGCCCCCTGTGTTTTGCGCTATGCGCATGGACTGTAAAAATAGAGCCCTCTGTGTTTATATCACCCCAGTATGACGATCTATACACTATACCTACACATATTTCTGTCTAAAACAGCTTGAAAAGTAGATTTTTCACCATAGGTGACCTTTAAATAACAGACGTGTCACTTTAAAAATGCACAGATCTAAAAGGAAAGCATTCGATTGCTTTACTAACTTTTTATGCTCATTTTATACAAAACTTGTTGTGCTTAAAAGAAAACCCACCAAGATCTATATATTTAAAGCGTGTTTTTATTATTATTATTATTATTATTATTATTACTTCTACTACTATTTATCACTATAGAGCGTGTCTGACAGTCACGCTACATAAGCTGACTGTTTTCAGGATTGCATAGGAGGGGCAATGGCGCCTATAATGGAAAGAAAGGGAATCCCGCTGTTTTTATTTTAATTTCAAAGTGTTTTCATGCCTAAATAAAGTGAAAGCACAGAACATATTTACTTTTAGGAGCAAGGGGCGTCCCCTAGTGGTTTGGCGGTTTGGGTCGTGTATAGGGAGAATAGGCTGTTTAATGTTTATTGCCACCCTTCATAGAAAGACTAAAGATATGAAAAATATCTTTACAGGATGATAGCTAGAAAGAATTGTGAAATATGGGAGAATCCCAGGAAAAACATTATTATTAATAAAAGCATTATTGCAATATAGCTGTATTATTGCTTTAAAGCAAATCTCTGTATAGTAATTGACAAAAAACACTGTCATTGTTGTTTTTAATTCAAATTTCCAAGTTAAAGAGGGCAATGTTCCAGAGTCAGCTCTATCTATTATTACGCAATCACCACAAACTAAAGGTAGTTTAGAAGCATTTCCTTTTCCTGAAGGTTTGCTTCTGCAAGCAGTTTCAGACACTGAAAACAGACTTTGTATTGGCCTAATTTTGTGCTAAATTATCTTTTTGATTTCATTTGAAGGATATCAGCATTGACCTAACTTGATCTTGAGATTGTTCTTCAATTTTTTTTCTCACAGAAATTATTGGCTTAAAGGTCATATTTATTGTCTAGTATTTATTAATCAACTTTGACTTTGATGCTGCTAATTTTAAAGCATTTTCTTTGTTTATGTTTTGATGTTTTTTGTAATTTGTTTGTGTGACATTTGTGTGTGCAGCTGTTTACAGAGTATGGCCGACTTGCAATGGATGAATTCTTTCTAAAGCCTTTTCAGGTATGAACATGCCTTGCTGATATTGACACTGTAGTTGTCTCTGTTTAACTTGGTCTGTGCGCACCAGTAGTGACACGTGCCTTTAGTGTATTTGTTTTTCAAATGTGTGGTATAAGTATTTGCCATTCATTCAAGTTCATAAGAAAGATTACCTCAGGCCCTAAAAAAAGATCAGTAGTGGTTTGGTTTCAATGTTATATAGTAAGATTACTGCATTTATATATATTCATCTCACTATATTTTAAAACAAACCACGCTGTCTAAATGCTCACTATAGAATGAACTGTTAAACTGAATTTCAGAGGGCATCCAGACTAATTTTGCGTGTCTGAAGTAAATGTTTATGCTTTCAAAATGTGTTTCCTTATTGTCAGCACTTTTTCTTGCCCACAGTCGCTTATGTTCTTGGTCAGAGACTGGAGTTTCCCTTATGAGTACAAATATGGGTTCAAGGGGGGAAGCAGTTTCTTGGACAAACGTCTGCAAGTATGTGACTAAGAGTGATTTGTATAATCTTTATGTACAAATGTTTGCATTTGTCTAGAGTGATCTCTCTCTCTCTCTCTCTCTCTCTCTCTCTCTCTCTCTCTCTCTCTTTCTCTTTCTCTTTTGTGTTCAGGTGAAGCAGTCTCAGCATGAGGAGCTTCAGACAGTGAGAGAGCACATTCACTCCTGTTTCACCTCAATTTCCTGTTTTCTCTTACCACACCCTGGCCTGAAGGTGGCTACAAGCCCTGCTTTCACGGGACAGCTGTGTGGTATTCATGTTTTACTACTCCTATTACACATTCTGCCTAGGGGTGGGCACAAGTACTTTGATAGAAGCCGTTGATTGTGTTAGCACAATTTAATAGATAGACTCTTTTAACATTATCTGATTTTTAATTTTTATTTTACATTAACTAACACAATCTTATTTTAAAGCGTTACCAAAATATTATTAGGTGAACATAAAATTGTATCTATTTTACAATATTAGAAATGACATTGCCATTTTGGATCAGGTTAATGCATCCTTAATGTGTTATTAAGAAAAAAGGAATTGTTACTGAACCCAATATGTAGTGCTAAAGTGTATCTGCATTCTCTAATTCGCCAATGCTCTACTTATTATATTTATATATTTTGCATTTTCTGTCCATTTTGTTGTGTTGTGTTTTTGTGCTTTTTAACTCTTATCTAACAATCACACTATCTTGAATTGTTTTTTAGATGTGGCTCCTGAGTTTAAGGAAGGGTTGCGTGAACTCATTCCCAACCTGCTGAAGACAGACGATCTGGCTGTAAAAGAGATCAATGGGAATAAGGTGACCTGCAGGGGCCTGCTGGAGTACTTCAAGGTAAGCGCATACCTTGCTTATCAACATCTTGGTCTTTATTCAGCTGTTTCTGTTAATTATTTCATTATTTCTGTCTAATTTGTCAGGCATATATAAAGATATATCAGGGAGAGGGCCTGCCACACCCTAAATCAATGCTAGAGGTAACATTATATGGTTTTATTGATATTTGTTGTTTATTTGTGCGCTGTCACTAATTTGTTTTGTTATTGTATGATGTTTTAATTCATTCAGGCTACAGCAGAGGCCAATAACCTTGCAGCTGTGGCCTCCGCTAAAGACCAGTACTACAAGAATATGGAGAAGGTTTGTATGTTTTCTGGAGTGTGGTTAGCAGCACTCAGTTGATGTATGATAAGTACAGTTTTTATCTAAAATGCATACAGATGCTGAATGTTTTTTTTTTTTTATGTGACAAGTCTCATTAAACTGCAAGTTGCAATTTAAATGTAAAACAGGCTTCTGGTAGCTCCAAATATAATGAAACGCAGAAATTGTTAGCATTAAAGTTTTACAACTAATCCTTTAACATGGTGTTAGTGTTGTCTTAAAGTATTAAAAGTTGATAAATCAATGTAGAGAAATTTAAGGCCCTTAAAGTATTTAAAAGTCTTTTTTTAGGACCTTAAAAAGCATTAAATGCTATTTTGCAAGGTATTAAATTGTATATAAGTATTGATTATGCAATGTACAGTTCAATACTTAAGTTTGCCTGAATGAAATCTGCACATATCAGGATGCTGAGTAGTTTATGAAATCAATGATATCCTGCTAGATTTGACATCCTGCTGCTTTGTTTACTGTAGTAACCAAGTTAACACCATTATTTTTGCAGTTCTATTGGCGCCAACCTGCTGAATTAGCTAGATTTAATAGATTTCTCTTCAGTATATGAATAATGTTTTAGTTTTGAAATAGTTTCTTATATTGATATTTAGTAAATATACTGCACGTTAAAATCTCACCAGTGTTTTCAGGTGAAAAATGGTTATAAGGTTCTAAAATTTATGGAAAGAGTCTTTAAAAAGATCTTAAAAAGTATTGAATTTCACTCTCTGATTCTTGTATATACTCTGTTTAAAGCATGGATTTACTGAGGAAACTCCTGGAGGGCTACAGCTCTGCACAGTTTAGTTCCAACACACTAAAGCCTCAGTCACACTGCACTTTTCGCCCCATAGACTTCTTCCATTCATATTTATGCGAATGCGACAGACCTAAAACGCAAGCTTGTGCGACAAGTTTCGCAGTTTGCTACTAAATTCAAGCTTGGTGAACTGAGCTGGGAAATTGCATCACAAGGCTACATAAGAGCAATCGAAGGTCAAAACATGACCTATCTGGACAGGAATTAAAAATTTCTCATGCACAAACTCTAATGTGACCACGTCATAAAGCACAATTCTGTTGTACAGCACTGTTAAAAGGGGCGGGATTGAACGAGATGATTAGACATTAAAAAAAAAGCGAGCCATTGGTCAATGTTTTAAATCTGTCCAGAGAGGTCATGTTTTGATCTTCGATTGGTCTCATGTAACCATGTGATGTGATTTCGCAGGTCAGAGTTCACCAAGCTTGATATTTTCAACGCAGCGAACTGCAAAACTTATCACATAAGCTTGCGTTTCCTGTCTGACGCATTTGCATGCATATGAATAAAAGTCTATAGGAAATCTAAAAGTGCAGTGTGACCACAGCTTCACCTTTTAATTAGGGTCAGAAGAGAACTGTGGAGAGCCGTGGCCCTCCAGTTTGACACCTGTGCTTTACAGTGTTCAAAATAGAAAAAGGAGTAGAAGGCCAGTATACGTGATGTTAATTATAATTACATATTACTCAAGTTGCTTTGGAATATAGTTTGCATATGTACATTATATTCGTGGAAGTATAATATATTCCCACAAATTCCCACAAATTCAAAATGCCAGGATTGATAAATTGGAGGCTGTTAAAATGTTGCAGTTCATAATATCACTTGTATAATTCTCACAAATTTGCATTGTTCAAACTACTGACATTTGCATTGGCATGTTGTTTCCAAACACAATATTCCAGACATAATTGAGTATTTATTTTTCATGAATTCCCCCTAACTGTTAGGTGTGTGGTGGAGATCTGCCTTACGTGGCCCCCAACTCACTGGAGGAGAAGCACCGATTCTTCCTGCAGGAAGCCCTTCACCTCTTCTCCAGCACTAAAAAGATGGGTGGACAGCATTTCTGCCACCGCTATCAGGAACAGTTGGAAAAAGAGCTGAAAGAGATGTGGGAAAACTTAAGCAAGCACAATGAGGTAATGCTAATGTGAAAAGATTTAGGGTCAGTGTTTGACAAACATATTTGTAGGTGAGTCTCTCATAATGTCCCGTTCATACAGCAGCTCATGCATGCTGGTTTTATGAATGTGCAACTAAATCAAGTGTGTTCTGTTTGTGACTTATCATTGCTGCAGCAACAAAAGAAAATATCAGTTATGGTGACATCCAGGCTCGTTCAAAGTTCAACTGATTCATTTGTCGGATTTTCAACTGAAAGATTTTATACCTCTGGTGGAATGAGTGGCTCTAAGGACATACTAACACTAGTCACAGTTGTCTTGAACCGTGCCAAAGCGCGATTGTCCGCGCTCCCCTCTTCCCTGACGGCCTGCATTCACACTGCATTTTGCCTTCTGAGCCGGAGCATGCTTACCTTGTCAACGATGTAACTGTTCGGTTTAGCAGTAAGAGAAGCGCTGAAGGTGCATCTGTCATGCAGTGAGGGGTTTGCGTCTTTAATAAGCTACGACAGTTTGCGTTAATTAAGAAAGTTGGAATGATTAATAAATCCATATGAAACAGTTCCTTAAAAGTGGCGTCTTCAGGCTCAGGTGTGCTTGCACTCACAGTACAAGTGTACCTCGCCACCAAAGCCCAAGCGAACTGCTAATGACAGACCTCTCTTTTAACCGAGCCAAGGCAGGCTAACTGAACTGTGCCTGGGCCCGATTTGGAGCACACACACTTGTCAAGCGAACTGCGAAACGCAAGTGCACCCTAAAGCTTTTCCACCTGATATTAACATGTATTCAAATGGATCTTGTGACCGCTGTTTAGACTTTGTCAAGGCCTTTTCTGTTTATTTTGTCACCATCTATATCACTTTTTGCTGGAGTGCTCTGTGTGAATCACTAATGTTTATTCATTGAAAACACCATGTTGCACTGCTTTAAATCAAGCAAAGCAAATTTAACTGGATTTCAACATAAACGTTTGCTTTATGAAAGTAATCTGATCAAATAGGTTTTCAAATACCTCTGGAAGTGTTAGAAAATGGCCAAGCTCAATTTGTAATTGTGGTAAACCTGTAATTTACATTTATCAAAATCTTATTTTCTATACCATATTTTATATCATGCCATTTGTCACCTATCATTATGGTTGGGCCATATTTCAGCTCCATTTTATTCTTTTCACACTTGGGTCACTCAAGTAAAATAAATTCACCAGACTGTACCTGTTAGCTAAGGCTAACATGCCTGGATAATATACATTTTAAGAGCTTTATCTTTAAAATAATACTTCAAAGACTGGGTGTAATAAGTATTGTCAGATGACAGATGTGTAAATGACAGGTAAATGTGAAGTTTGTAAAACTACAATTGAGCTATCAAATACAAAAGAGAGAGCACTTCACAGCCACGCAAACAGTACATCAGGTCTTTTTTTTTCCTGAGTAAATCTGAAGTAAATTATCTCTTGTTCTATTAGTGGCTTATAATGTGAAAACACATTCAAGCTAAAACCATTTTAATATAGCTACTATTTTAACACATTTTAATGTTATAATATTAAAATACAAGCACAACAGCAGCCAGTTTTTTCATTCATTATATGTCTTAGAAATTTAGCTTTTAGTCAAGAAATTTGATATTTGGTTTAAAGTGGGAACCCTGTTTAGCTTTGTCCTCTTGTGTTTTGATTGGCACATCTTAATACCAGGTGCTGAAACAACACAAATAGAACCGAAACACTTTAGATGAGATGCCCAAAGTAGGGCCCGCAGGCCAAAGCTGGCTCATTGTAACCTTTCATTTTGCCCACCCTCTCTTCTGAGAGTGAGACTGATGGATAGGGTTAGGGTAAATCCCTTTGAAACAAAGATCGTCATTTCTAATTTGACGTAAACTTTATGCAAACTGAAATGAAATGTTTCAATTAAATGTTGTTAATGAATGATTTTTTAATATAAATACTGTCATTTGACGGATAGTCCTCTATGCAAAAGACATAAATAAGTCAAAAAAATAATGCATTGGTTAATATAAAGCAATGTTTTATAGTCTTTCTTTTTTTTAAAAAATTAAGATTTATTTTTGGCCTTTTTGCCTTTATTAAGTGAATAGGAAAGTGTTTCAGACAGGTAAAGAAGTGGGAGAGAGGGAGTAGGGACGGGAAATGTCCACGACCCGGGATTCGAACTCGGGACGCCGTGAAGCACTACTGCCCCATATGCAAGTGCACTAACCCCTAGGCTTTTGCGCTGTATAGTCATTTTTAAACATTATTAAATTAATTTGCAAATTAACCATGGCAAATATATTTACCTCTGGCCCTCTAGCCTCGTTTAAGTTTGGTTTTTGGCCCTTCATAAGAAAAAGTTTGGGCACCCCTGCTTTAGACTACTAGTCCAGCACACTTCCATTCACACACCATAATATTTGATTGTCTTAAATGTGCAGATGTGTTTTTGTTTCTAGAATGTGACAGTTTTTCCCTGTAATTATATTTGTGTGACTGTACACTTTCTTTCTTTTCAGTCCAAGAATGTTTTCAGTGCTTTCCGGACACCTGCAGTGCTGTTCGTCTTGGTCTGCCTTCTGTATGTGCTGTCAGGAATTTTGTTCTTTATTGGCCTGGAAACTGTTTCCTTTGCATGTGACTGTATAGTGGGTTTGGCCATGATCGCTATACTGACCTGGGCCTTCATCCGTTACTCTGGCCACTACAGAGAAGTAGGCACAGCCATAGACCAGGCTACTGGAGTCATACTGGAGCAGGTAAATGCATTTTTCCCCATAACTAAAGCCCCATTCACACTAAGCACTAACAATAAATATATTTGCATCCACACAGATGAATAATAACAATCTTTTTATTTTTAGATGATGCATTATCCCTTGTAACCAGCATGTGCCCTCAGTGTGCTTTTACTGCAGCTGAACATACTGTTGAGCTTGTGATGCATAATCTAATCGAACGATGAATTTAGCAATCATAGTCAGTTCTCCAGCATTTTCAAAGGCAACACAAAGACGCTGCAACTTGCACTAGATTCCAGCAGTATTTTTAGCATTATTTCCCATGATATAACCAACTGTTTCCATGATAGTCATTATTTTTAAAGGGGTGGTCCACAACAATATTATATTTTAAACTTTAGCTGATGTGTAATGTAGCTGTGTGAACATAAACAACATCTCTGAATGCATTACGCTCTGTTCAATGCAAAGTGAGACATTGGCTTTTACAGAGTTAGCTTAGCTAAGGTTAAACAAAGTTTGGGAACTACAAAAAAAATACATCTGGCTTAGTGAGATCACAAACGCTTCAGGTTACACGCATTCACCCTGCACAGTGAAGGGATGTAGCCAGAGGCGCTGTAATGTTATAGCAGAGAAGGCTAAAATGCCGCCCAAACGCTGCTATTTCCACAGAGCTTCTTCTGTTTCTGTATTTGTTTAATTTTTAATTTTAAGTTTAATTTTAATTATGTTCCAGATATTAATTCAATAATTAAAAAGATATAGCTAGCATTTGACAAAAGACTGCTTCCAGAATTTCTCCTAGTTCAGTGCTGGATTCGGCTAAAAACTCCTCAAAGGAGCAACTCCATAACAACTGATGTAAACAAGGATGTTTATCTGTCAAACCCCTGTAAACACCCACAGTCTTCATCAGCGCTGCAGGGTCTCTCTATGCAGCAGCTTTTCATGTGTTCTACATCAAAATAAAGAAATCCCAATAGATATGTAAATGATTCATATTGCTTACACATGCTTATTCCGAATATATTTTAAAGTCACCTGTCAGATTTTATTTTAGAGAGCAGGCGTAAGGTTTAGCGGTGTCCTTTTCATATTTGATTCATTCCCAAACTGAGACTGCTAGCAGCTACTCTGACTGACAGTATTTACACAGCATAGGCACAGCGCGTGCTGGCAGTCGTTTTCATGAGCTAAGTACTAGTATATAATTAATGTAAGATATATATAAAAAAAAATAATGTTATTTTTTATTTTATTTTTTTTTTTTTTTTACAAATGAAGCATGAGCACACTGCTTTGCATCTTATAAACACAACCAAGCCTTAAAAATACACTCTGGACCACCTCTTTAAATAATACTTTAAAAAAGGGCTTGATATCAAGCAGTGTGCTTCTCTTTATAGTGTTGTCTGTATCTTTAAATTGCATGAGCCCTTTAATTTTCTACAAATTCTGACTGTCTGTTAGTGTTTGTCAAATGGGAAAAATCGTTCTGAAAGTGACCCCAATATTATCATTTCTCTTTATCTTTGTCATTGTGGTGTGAACTGTGCTATTCTTTAACACTGACTGATTTTTAGAACTATATCTTTATAGTTATTGTGCTTTAGTGTGAACAGCTCTTAAAGGATTGTCAATTCTGATTTTTTTTTTTACCCCCTCAGGCCACAGATGTGTTAAACAAGACAAGAAACCAGGGTCAAGTGGCTGCGCAGCAGAAGAAAAACAGATAGCTTATCAGTCAAACTGAAGATGCCAGACAAAAAAAAAAAAAAAAAAAAAACGATGTACAAACTGCACAGACGTGACCAACAATGATACCAAATAATGCATATCTCCAAACATAGCACTTAAATCTCCACTTCTAATCCAGGGTGAATGATTTTGTCAATATCTTGCAGCAGATTTTTAAATACCGACACAAATATGAGTATTTGACCAAATTTCACAAACCAGCAGTTGGTTCTTCAGGGACGATTAAGGATTTAGCACAAGGGCTAAACTCTCCACAGAGCTGCATTAAGTTTACAGTTGTTCATTCCAGTACAGCCAAAGACTTGTCCTCTGTATCCGGTCAGGGTGGTGTAACTTTAGGATTGCACTTTGTAGGCATGTTATCTGTTTGTTCTTTTTAGCCAGGAATACCTTTGCACATGAACTGCCATTACTTAAGGCTTTAGCTTGATTCACTGTTTAGTATTAAAAGTGTAGCTACACTATTGCGAGAGCTTTGTTTTATGATCTCTGTACCAAACTGTGGCCTTCTATCCATTCCTTGTTTCCATCCATGTATGAGTTCCATCACAAGTCCTGTCAGTAACTTGATACCCTAAACTGGGCTTTCAAATTTGTGCTAAAAAAACATGTTATTCCAGCACATTGATTTGTGTGCTGGACTGGTCCTATTACTGTACACCCTATTTTAACTGCCGGCATGCTGTTTGAGTGTTCAAAACCATCCTGACCTTTTCTTTATGTAGGACTTAAAGTATTGATAGAAAAGCCAATCTCAACTATTTAACGTTCTGAAGAAAGCTCAGCTAGTGCACTTTTCTGTGATCAGGTTTATATTTGTATATCATATTAGCTAATGCCTGATTGTTGGATTGATCTGAGCACTGTTGCATCTTATTACTTTCCATTTTATTTATCATATCACATTCCTGTTCATTCGTGTGTGTGTATATCGGAAAAATGTCCAGACCTATGAAAGCATTTTAAAGACAATATGTTGTGTCTGTGTGGCGTTGTTATTCGTTGCATTCCTCCAGAGACTCAGTTTTGGGAGCTTTATGTTCTGGATCTTTTCAGTTTCAAGTTCAGTGGGCCTGCCTAATCTGATATTGTAGGGATGTCTTATGTCCCTTTATATCATTTTTACTGTTACACACACACTTTATCGATAAATACCCCCAAAAATAAAACTAGAAGCATGCAATGCACTTTTTGGGTCTTGTTTGTAAACAGATAAGTGTCAGTGTTTGTACAGCAGGTGTCAGCATTGATTTGAATTAAAAACGACATCCGTTTTTCAGCGAGGACCGACCGTAAGTATACACAACCTCATGTTTAAACAGCCTCTCATTTGCGTGAACAAAAACGATTTCCTTTAATTCATCTTTCGTTTGTTAATGTCAAATTGTAGCTAAAGCTGTGCCGTTAGGGAGCAGGATGTTCTTCCTCTTCGCAGTTTCATCCGTCTCTTCTGTTCACCGCTCCCTCTAGCGCGCGCACAGAGAACTTTTCCTATAGAAATGAAATGTCCTTGTTTCCTTATATGGCGATCCGAGTCGCGAGCCGCCTGATGTGCGCGGCTTTGGCTGAGGCGCGTTCACGACTGTCACCATTTGCTTCCTTATTTGGAAGCGAGTTAAGCGAACCTTAAAAAGGGGCAGAGACAAACACAAAGGGTTAGGCTGAGGCTCAGACAGCAGCGAGCCACTAACCAATACTACAATCGGCGAAATGTGTGTGTTTGCTTTGCAAAATGTAGCACTTTAACAACGCTTTCCTTCTGACGTAGCACATGCTTTGGGTAGAAAGCTCCACCATTAGGACTTCACAGATGTAAAAACGAAATGTAATCTATAAATAAAACATTTCTGCTAAAATAGTTTTGTATTTAAGGAGTAAAATAAAATACATTTTTCTTAAATGAAGCCTGTTTAAACGTTTTTGGTTACATATGTATAGAAAATTATATGTGTGTGTTATAGGTTATATATGTATAGACAATGGTGATTTTAAAATCAGGTAATTGATACAATATTTTTTTAATGTTTGAATGTATTAAAATGTATTGTTGAAATGTAGATTTCTCATGTTATTACTTATGACTGGACTATAATTTAAACCCATATAAACGTTTTTGGTTACATGCTTAATATGTTTTAAAAATGAGGGTTTTAAATTTGTGACCATTTATTGAACACATTTTTTTAAAATGGTAGCAACATTTTATTCACAATAAATATATATATATATATACATACATACATACATACACACACGTATAGATAACACAATATTTTAAAAAGTTAAGCAATATTTGGTAGAATTACCCTGATTTTTAATTAGCTACAACAAAATAAAACATTAGCTATTTTGACCAATAACCATTTTCAGAAATAAATGAATTATTTAAATCAAGTTTTGATTTAGATTTTCTAAAATGTTAGACATTATAAAATAACTGGGAAAACATTTTACTCACACACATACCTAATAAATCTTTATTTTTGCATAGACGTATAGCGACCATGAGGAAAAATGCTACATTTTAAAACACCGATAAAAAAATTATAGAGAATATCCTAGAACTCCAACTCCCATAACCCCTCAAAAAGCGCGTGACACGGACGCGCGCTCCCGTCTGCTGCACGGGAGCGCGCAAAAGGGCGCGCCCGAGTGTTGTATCAAGTGTGCGAGACCGAGGGACTGCATCACAGCTCATTCAATTCCAATCCAGACGCCGACTAGCACAGAGACACAGCCATGGTAAGTTTGCATTTAAATCATTTAGAATGTTTTACAGCTATCCCTGATATGCTTTTAATGTTTAACTACTATCTCGTGGGCATTGTTGGTTGTTTTTTCTCTTAAATGTGATTGAGTAATCTTTGAATCAAATCTGTCAATTAACGCCTCCACCGACCGTAGCTGCAGGCTATGATAAGTAGCGTTGATTGTCAGAAAAGCATCTACATTGTCCTGTGGCAGTGAACTCACTCCGTTTGTTTGTCCGCGGTTATAATCTTGCGGCTCGGCGGTCTGACTGCGCGTGGCCTTCAACTACTCGGATGCGATGAGATTGGCAAAAATGAGACCCAAAAACAACTGGCGCCATTTCCCCGCTCAGCCTCCTTTATTTCCGTGCGTCCAGGCCCAGGAAAGGCCTCGACCGCTTTTCATCACACACTGCATGCAGGCCCTGCTCCACACACGACTGGACCGCAGCGAGATATTAGGAAAGGCAGTGAATAAACCAATGGCCGCCGGCCGCATGTGCGGTTAACTGCGTTTTCACCGGCCAGATGAAGCGCTTCCTCGACCCTGTCCTTTGTCTGAACACGGCCATCCGTCAGAAAGCACCATCGTTCGCATTTGCCGCACCGCCGCGACTGCGGGCGGGCGTAAAAACGCCGATTATTCCCTTTTAAGGCCGAAAGCTCTCATGTTTATACTACGCTTTTGCTCTTTTGAACGCGTTCGTTTTGCGGATATTTGGCACACATGCACGAACACCGCAATCGTGGCCCCACCCTAATTCTTGATGCACAGATGGTGTTGGTTATTTCTTTGACCAAAAAGAGGAATCGACGGGGAAAGTGTATCAGGTTGATTTTAGATGATATTATGAAATAAGTGCGCTGGGTGGCAGGCGGCCAACTTAAAAACCGTTACTCGTGCATTTGCGTGTCGTTAGGCGGCGCGTGCACTGACTACTCTTCCTGGTTGGACGTAACTTTATAAATTACTTTGTAAATTACGTTTTATTGCGTTTGATCTTTCTCCGAAATTATTTGTAACACATCTGTATCTTTGAGATGAGCACGTGACTGCTTTTGCGTGTGTCCTGAGAATATTTAGGTGCTTTTACTTCCTCAGTTTTTCGAAAGCGCAGCTAAGTCGTCGACTTGCTTCTGTACGTACACGCACACTGAAAAACACTTGTGAAAAGGAAGGGAAATGGTGATAATGCCGCGTGTAGGCTGAAGGAAATGCCGGTTCCGGTGCGCGCAGTCTCGGTATGCGAGTCGCAAGGACCATATGCAACGTCACAGACCGCAAGCGACGTCCAAATCTCTGTCTGTGAGGCATGTGATGAGATGCGCGATGCAAGAAACATTTTAAACATATAAAGTGTCTCTTTATTCGAGGGCCCAAGACGTCACGTTTCCTGTATCACAACACTTACTCATTTCTCATTGTGGGTTTCACTTCTCAGTGGACGTGGATGATTTACCCGCAGTGTTCGTGTCCTTGCACTCAAACTTTGGACTTTTGCTCTTTAATTGTTTATGGCTCTAGGTGACGGATAAAGACACGAACGCCTTAAGATTGAGTCTGCGTGTTTTTTCTAAATAAAAGGCTGTCTTCTATTGCTGTTTTTGTATTGTAATGCTTTTAAGTTTGTTTTAGTAGTGTTTTGGGGGTGATTGTGTTAAACTTATTTAACGGTAGCTGTAGTTATCCATACATTAGCTCTGAACATGGAGCATTTTCATCTTTACATTTTAAGAATGATTACAAAAGACCGGTTTATTTGAGCAAAATACTTAATTTTTAGTGTTTTTAATTTTAAAATGTTTTAGAAGTCTACTTTAGTTTTACATCTTTAAATGTAAAATATATGAATTTTTAAATCTTAAACCAGTGTTTGCGTTCATTTTTGGATAATAAGATTAGTTTTTTCTTTTTTCATTGCACTCATTTCTAACCACAAGCATTTATTCAAAATCGTTTAATCCTTTTTTTTTTAAGTTGTCTACCTTTTTAATGGGTTTACATTGCAAGTGCTAAACTTTTACAAAGCTATCAAGCCACTTGACCAAAGTTCACCAGAGGGTCAAAGGAATATTCATGAACTATCTAAAACATGGTTCATGTTATCAAGTATCCTTATATGGTGGTCATTTAAATCCTGAAAAAAGTAATGGTAATAATTGATCAAAAGGTGTGGGATTCCCTCTCTTCCATTAGCCCTTTAATGCCCCATTTCTTTCACATAATGAAACATCTCAACACGTTCCTTTCATTCACACCTTAAACAAACCCGGATCCACCCTTCAGTCGTGCGTTTCCTGTAAGTGGGCCGCAAGCTTCGTGTCCACCATTTCACACTCACTAAAAAAAAAAAGTTCAGGTTACTGCCAGCGTTTGCTCATAGAATAATCTCATGAACTGAAATCTTGAATGTCTGGTTATGCCTATTCAGCATTAGCCACTGATCCCTGTTTCTAATGGAAATCAGAGGACCTGAGTAGGTTTATAAGACTGGTGTGACTGAAGCCATTTTGATTTTTCACAGAGGAATCATTGTTTTGTGATCTCCCGCTGTAGACGAGCTGTGTAGGATTGGTTTTTGTAGTGTGTCCGCTGCTGTTGAGCGTTTTAGACGCATGTGAAAGTCTTGCTTTAAGTCAGACCCCTCGGTGCAAATTTCATCAGTGCTTATGAGGAAGTTTCCCAACGTTACTTCTGTTCTGATGTGTTGGAGCGTATCTGAGATGTCGTGTGACTGCAGAAAGAATGGTGCCTTGTTCAGCTGCTTTTTTTTTCTTATGGGAAAATGGAAACCAAACCCTTGCAATGATTAATTTATCCTAAATGTTATCGAAGTTATGTTTTCTCTCGTCTCCACTGCCCTTGAAGTGTGCGGTTCTGTTTCTCCTTCGTCAGGGTTTTTCTGTTTAGTCATTTCCATCTTGCACTGCAAAACCTGGCGGCCTAGTAGTTTGGATTCAGCCAGATGACATCCAAGTATCAAGTTCAGTCAAAAGGGCAGCCGGTCTAACATGAGCAGACCAATCTGATTCAATCTCTGCACTCTCTCACGTTCATTCATCCTTGCACATGAATTCATTCTCTCTGCATGTGTTTCCAGGCCTCCGGAGTTACAGTGGAAGAGACTGTGTTGACGGTCTTCAACGAGATGAAGGTCCGCAAGGCTCATTGCAATGAGGAAGAGAAGAGCAAGAGGAAGAAGGCCGTCATGTTCTGCCTGAGCGACGACAAGAAGCACATCATCATGGAGCAAGGCCAGGAGATCCTGCAGGGCGATGAAGGAGATCCCTACCTTAAGTTTGTGAAGATGCTTCCTCCCAATGATTGTCGCTACGCTCTCTATGATGCCACGTATGAGACTAAAGAGACCAAGAAAGAGGACCTGGTTTTCATCTTCTGGTACGTTTTCGCTCCTGCTTTTCTACCCTGCATTGAGTGTTTAGCTGGTTTTCTGGTGTTTTATCAGGGTTGGAGCTGAAGGTAGATCTTCATAAGCGGGTTGATGGACTTGTTACAGTGTTTGTAAAAAGCATGGGCTGATCTATTGTTGTTACTCAGGGCCCCAGAGAGCGCTCCACTTAAAAGCAAGATGATCTACGCCAGCTCCAAGGATGCCATCAAGAAGAAGTTCACAGGTAATGCTGTCCATCAACTTTTATATTTATTACTGGATAAATAATTCATGCCTATACAAATAAAACATTCAAATGCATTTAATTAATGCATTTCTTGAGTTAATATTTCTAATCCTTAAAGCATGTGCAAAATAAGGTAAATGAAGTAAAATTTTACTTTTGTATTAGATTTTTTTATTATTATTATTATTATTATTATTTTATTTATTATTATTAATATCTTTTTTTTCTTTTTTTTTTTATGGCTTAATGTGGTGGTATCTCGATCATGGAAATTTTTGCTGCTCAACTCCTGTGTCATGTTATCTTGTCAGGGGAAACTTACAGTAAATTTAATTTAAACGCTTGAGCCTGATTATCAAAAGGTGAAAGTCAAACAAAATTGCTGTGCAGGAAAAATGTATCATGAATATGTAAAAATATGTACATTTGAATATTTAGTAATTGTTTTTGAACTCAAATAAACAAATCAAATCTTAATTGAGCTATACATGCAATGACTTCAAGAAACTACATGCAATGCCTTGTTTAAATGTTTATTTATACATAGTATATTTGTTTTAATTTACATTTTACTTTAATTATTAACTAAAATATGAGATGTAAATAATACCCCCCACACCCCCCTAGTTGGCATTTCTGTGTAGAGTTTGTATTTGGGCGTAGTGTATGGATGTTGCATCTGGAAAGGCATCCACTGTGTAAAACATAAGTTGGCGGTTCATTCCACTGTGGCGACTGCTAATTAATAAAGGGACTAAGCCGAAGGAAAGTTAATGAATAAATATTCTAGTTCAATATATTAATGCATTTTAGTGTAATATGTTGATTCTTTAATTGTAATTTTTATGTAATACATTATCCAATATTTTTAAATCTACATTCAGTGCATTTAAATTTAGTTGTTTTGAATGAAAGATTTACATTTTAATTAATCTTTAATGGATCTGTGAGCTTTAAGACCTATTAAATTCAAATTTATTTATATGCATTTTTTTTCTCCTGCTTTGTTTTAGGTATTAAGCACGAGTGGCAAGTGAATGGTATGGACGATATCAAGGACCGAAAGACCCTTGCTGAGAAGCTCGGGGGCGCATCGGTGGTGTCTCTGGAGGGAAAGCCTCTAACCGATTGAGGCTGACACATTTCAGGGGTTTAGCCGTTCATTCCGACATGGGTAGGGCAGATGGGCACAGCACACCACTGTTCGTGGGCCATGGGTGGGTTAATGCGGGTGGGGAGGGTCGGGCAAAAGTGACAGTTTCCAAACTCCACACGACGAAAGATGTAGGCTGTCATTCCAGTTCACACATACAATGAACAAGAACAAAAACACAAAAAGAGAAACAAAAAAAAAGATCTTAAAAGACAAAAATGAAGGATGATGATTATAAAAACAAAGTAATATAACTGTAAATGTGTACTGGCAGGTTTTCCTTCTTTCTGGGTTCCATTAGATTGTCAATACGAAAGACTGAGACAGCAGCCATTACAATTCAGCTATACAACATACTGTTTGTTCTTAAGATTTAGTTTTTTTTTTTTTTTTTTTTGCCAAACGTCTAGTTAAGTTTATTTTCTAAGTTTGTGTGTGTTGCGACTAGGTATAGTACAAAGTCACACATTGTTATCGGACCATTCTGGGAACACGATCTACTCCCCTTTCCCTCTTATTTTATTTTTGAGCAAGTTATTTTAATGATTCCATCTGATTTAAATCTTTCCAAACGTTCAGTCAAAATCATGGCACTGGTGTCAAGAAATTGTACACATTCCTTCTACCTGTATAATCTGGGACCTAGTGGATGAGCGGTCTGTTGAAGAATTTGAATTGAAGGACACGTATGAAGTTTAGATGGGGAGAGCGATATATTTGGGCAGCCTGTGTACAGAGCTTTGATGGATATTGGTCAGTGGATGTTTTGTATCGTCTCCTTATCTCTAATAAAAAAGCACTAAATAACTCTGCTGTGTTACAACTTTTTTTTTTGTTTCATGTTGGGTGAATTATGTGATAAGGGCTGTAACTTGTCTTTTTTGGCCCTGGTTGAATCTAATTTTACTCTTAGGTTTAAGTTAAGTCCATATGAGTTGATCTTTTATATTGGTTTATAGAAATCTGCTTTACATTTTGTGTCTGGATATTGTGCATTTGTTGCTGTTTTATCAGTGTTCAGCATGGTTTATGCACTGGTATATGTGATGGTTTGCAACATTCATAAAGTTTCAAATGGATCCAAACAAAGAGACTCCGATTGCTTTGTCATCCTGGATTTAATGAGTGGTTCCGTTGGGGATGCAGCTGGAAGAAATAAGCAGTTAGTAATGCAGTTGTAATGTATAAACTTTACATATCAAATATTGTTTATCCAGCTTGCTCTGCATTTGTCATCAGGGTTTCAGTAACCAGTTTCATATCTACCTGCTCTATGCTAGGTACCTAAAAGCGTCTGCTAAATGACTAAATGTAAATGTAAAAAAAATTAACAATTTAAGATTTGTTCATTAATATGAAATGATTCTCCTGCTGTAGCGTTTACACAAACCATTAGTATGTATACTCATAAATCTACTTAATGCTAGTATGTAGGTGTATGATAGTAATCAGAATGAGTGTGAAACTAAGAAATTCAAGCTATTAGTCAACAGTTAATTTTGCTAAAAGCTACAAGTATTTCAGTGAACGATTTTAATAGACCGTCGTTTGTGAAATGTTATGCTACACTTAAGTTTGTTTTCTGAAAATGCACACAATGACCAAACATCCAGAGTTTAATCGACTGAGTGAACCGTGAGCTCTACCGCTCAGCCATGTTGTGAAATGAAAGATGCACAAAATGTCAACCAGTGGAGGGCGGTCGAGATCTACTTTCAAATCTTCATGAAATCGGTTTGAACTAATCTGTTCAGAAATATCTTAAATTGAATTGAAGTCTTAAGTAGCTACTGTACCACCAAACTTGACTACTCTTTGAGAAGGCTTTTCTGAGACTGGTGTAGTAATATTAATAACAATTAGGAGTTTTTCAGAGGATCTCTGGTCTGTCTTCTCATGGTCCTTCCACCAGAGGGTAGCATTGTCATATTTTACATTGACTTCCAAATTAGCAAACACACAGCAATACAAAGTATTTAAATTGAAATAAAGACCAAAACCAACAGACGTTTTTACTTTATTAAAATAAAAGCTTTCAAAATATATAATTATAATAAACAATTACCCCACAACCGTTCTAATAGTTTCCTGTCTTTATATTAATCCAACATAAAAGAATATAGAACATTATTTTCCATCACATACTAATGCTACCAATACGCAGTCTTCATCTATCATGGAAATCAATGGTAGAGTGAATTGTAGTCATGGGTTATATATTCAAATGTATGCTTTGACTTTAAGATTTATTATTAATCCATGCTTTAAATATATGTACTATGAAAATCTATTAGCACTCTCAATTTAACTACTGTGACATCTCAAGTGATCATATTTCACAATATTCCATGTTCAAGAGTTGCTTCACTATAGGATTTTGGTCATCTGAGAGAAATTGTGTTAACCCTAAAATATTTCTCTGATCTCTAAGATAAAGTCTGCAAAACTGATTGCAAGTTTGGCATGGTAAAAGGCAGGCCAAACTCGGGTAGCTCATTGTCACCCAATGGCTCAAACTCTGTACAAGTCTTCTTTTGTATGTCCATTTTTAAAGAGGCCGGACTTAGCAGGCAGTCTGGCATTAATGATTGCGATTCCACAGTGAAACATGGAAACACGTTCATACAGTCTGAAAAGCAAACAATCAGAAAGGCTTTGGTGATCAAATAAACTGTTAATCCTAGCATTAACCGATTCCCAGGGAGTAAGAAGAGAAAACCTTTTTCAATTCTACAATAAAAGTGCAAACAACAATTTGAAGCATCTGTAAAGTGTGACCGTTAGAAAGCAAAACTGCGAGAGTCATATTCAACATATCAGATGGCTACTTGACAACATCAATCTACAGTGTTGCACCTTCGATCAGACTAAAGCTGTGTAACATTGGCAGTGTAGTAAGCAAAAATGAAAGGTAGTGGTTAAATATGGTTCCCGCTTAACCCAAGTGATGCACAATAAATCAACTGCTGTTCTGGTATTGGCCAATAATGCTTATAAAGCTATCGTTATCAGCCTGATAAGAAAACTAATCATTGCCTTCCACAAGTCACTTTAAAAGAATTTATGCCCTGGGGAAGACAAGATGTCTGCAGCGTGGGAGTTTTCCACTATGAAGCAAAAGAGGTCTTGAGAAAATAAGGATGTTTTCTTGCAGTGATCTGTATTAAAAGATGTATTAGAACTCAGTTGCCTTTAGTATTTTTTATTTCTGTTTTTGTAGTAAGGCTCAGAAAAAAATTAATCTTGATTCAAATTTATCGGCGTATATACTGGTTCCCAATAAAAAGATTGCTCAATATCCACCAAAATTTCCATATTGATGCATCTCTAAAGTGATCAAAGCCTGTGGGTAGTGTTCTACTAGCTGTGGACCTTCTTTAGTCTAGGATTCAGTAGCCTCACCCGTAAAACACGGTAAAGTGCAGTTTCAAAAATTAGGCATGTCCTATTTCCTCAGTCCTGACTGCAGTCCACCTTATTTCCGTGAACCCAATAACAGATCTGAGCAAACTTCAGCGGAGTGAAGCGAACGGCCACGTTGTAGTCGCGATTCTCGCCATTGATTTCCAGCCACTGATGGCCTGAGAAGATCCCGATGACCTTCCGCTCCCATCGCTCTAAAATATCATCCCACACACGACCATAAACACCAGAACCGCTTGCACCGGGACGTGCATCACAATGCTGGTAGATCAAATCATTGGACTCATCCTCTACCGGACAAAACCGATACACCAATTCCCCAGGACGATCGCTGTCAAAGCCAGAGAAGTGGATGCGTTTACCAGCTAAGTGGTCTGAGGTTGGTGCCACAGCCAATCGCATGAAGGGACGCCTATGAGGCCAACGCAGCTCAAGAAGAGCATAGTCAAAATCCATGCTGACCTCTTGAGGACCTTGAATCCAGCCTTTAGGCACTCGTGTGCGTTTAACTCTCACCCAGCGCACCAGGGGTTTCTTCACTGGAGCCTGACCTGACCTCGTGCCGTTGACCGATGGAGGGATTAGAAAACCCACCCTAAGTTTCTTGGCTCCCTTGACGTAATCCTTTCCATCATGCACACAATGGGCGGCAGTCAGGACATGCTGCTGAGACACCAGAACTCCAGTGCAGCCAGTGGAGATGCGAACTGCTGTGGAGAACGGGTAGTCCAGAAGGAAGTGGTCACCGCGGATGTTAAAGCGCCCATCTGCACCATAGATCTGCCGTTTTAGCCGTTTGTGTCTAGAAGTGAGCTGCCTGGGAGGAGGATCAACATCGACTTCATCCAGATCAACGGTGGTTAAAGTTCGGGAGCCGTCTGCATAGAGAGTTTCAAAAGCTAGGTGCTCTTTATCCTGGTCTTCTGCTTTGTGGTAGCAGCTTTCGTTGCAGTGTGTAGTGAAGTCCAGCTGAGTTTTGGCACTGAAGCGAGAGCGGGACAGGGGGAGGGTGGCGTGGGGTTTCAGTAAGGTGCGGTGGACGTGGGACTGATGGCGAGGTTCTCTCACTGAAACAGAGCTGGGCAGGAGGAGTAAGAACAGCAGGCCTATACAGCAAGGATGAGCCAGACCCAATCTCCAGTTAGGAACCATGGCTGGGATGTTGGCAACCTAAAAGTAGACACAAATGTATATACAAACATGAAATAAAATTCAATATGTTCTTTTTGAAGATATACTTTTATATAAAATGTTTCAAAAGGGGGCGGGGCTTTGTAGTGATGGCATCATCTATACCAATCGGTGCATGAGGAAAGCCAAGAGAATCATCAGCCACTCCAGCCACCCAAGCCATAGACCTTTCTCTCTGATACCCTCAGGCAGACGGTTCCGCAGCATCCGGTCATGCACCAGCCGACTGAAGGAAAGCTTCTTCAGGCTGATGAACACAACACACCTCAAACAGACTCTTTCAAACCTTTGCTTTAAATGCAAATGAGCTGCTCTCCCTGCCCACCATTCCCTTATGTGTGTATGCTTCTCATCTTGCGTTACGTCAGATAAACAGCAGTCAGTGATAGAGACTGACTTGGATGAAGCTGCAATACAGCTCATTAGTCAAACGTACCATCCAAGTTTATTTGATGTATTTGTGGTGGAGTTTAGTCAAGCCTTTCTGAAATGATGAGTCTCACAAAAATGCTGTTTGCAGTACACACACAAACATATGTTAGCGGTTACTGATTATGGCGGTTAAGAATTACATGGCGATTTAACTCTCTATTACAAACATGCTCTGTTTTATAAATGATTTAAACTTTAAAAACATAATCATAGGGATTTGTAAGAAATATTTTAATTTCAGTTTAAAAAAAAAAAACGTTCTGTGCACATGTGTATACATGTCTATCAATTTGGTGGGTGGGGAAAACTGCACCTCCACATCACGTTGTGATGGGCCTCAAAATAACTGGGATTTGGGTCCTGTTTTACCGTCAGTACATTTGAAAAGAGACTTGTTGGGTTTATTTAATTTTCAATATGATAGTGGACACTGTACATACACACAGTTCTGTCCAAACAGCTTACAACTGTTGGTTTTCAACATAAGTGCCCTTTAATGCAACATTTGTTTTAATTATCTAAAGAACCTTTTTAGGCTGCATGGATGGTAAAGGTTATTCCTAGAACCATTGATTCTAATAAACAACCTTTATTTTTAAAAGAAAGTTTTGAGGAATTCACTTGTCTGGTATATATATATATATATATATATATATATATATATATATATATATATATATATATATATATATATATATATATATATATATATATTCACTTATTGTGAATAACATGCACCTAAAAAGAGACATGGGATATCAAACATCCTCTGAATTGATTCATAGTCTATTATAAAGTATTTTCTGTTAAATCTGCACACTGGTTCTGACTTTTAGCAATTTTCCTAAGACTGTAAATCAAACCGCAATCTGTGTATTTTAGCATTATGAAAAAAATACATACATTCTTAAACTTAATTGGAAGGTTCTTTAGAGAACCCAAAATGGCTTCACAGTGAAACCCCCTTTGTAGCTTTTATTTATGTATTAATTACTATTTTTACTGCCAATATGTGAACTGTTTGTAATGAAACAAAAAAATAAATTCCCTATAATCTCTGGTTGTCTGTTAAAGTTTGGATGATTTTTTTAACGTGAAAGATTCTGGCTGATTTGCTGGGAAAATCAAAAGGTTGTGAAACAGCCCCAAGAGTCTCCATTACAAAATCATCACTTAAATGTATACAGCAGTCATAATGTCGAAAGAGCTATTTTATAAGAAAAGACTTTCACTTACACAAACAATAGTTATGACCAGATGTAATCAGTTTTTTTGTTAATTTAATTTTAATCAGTTAATCAGGCTCCATCATTTTTTAGTTACACAAATTGTAGCCTAATATATTAAGTCAGGTTGACTGATGTAAGTTGAGATGTCTAGAAAAGTTCAGTTAATTCAACCACAGTTTTAACCAGCCATCGTTTTTTTTTTCTCAAAATGTTTCATGAGCATTTATTTAGTTATGTAGAGTAAAGAACACAACACATATACAATCATTCAAAAGTTTAGACAGCCTCTAGATGTTCATTGTCAGGTTTATCACTTCCAATTTATTTTCTAGTGAAATAATGAAAAATGACCCCAGCAAGACTATGGCAGGTGTCGAGTCATATTTAGTTTCTTTACACATTACATATGCTCAAGTGTGAGAATGAGCAACACGATAATGAAAGCATTTATCCTAAGCGTTTCTAAAATAATGAAACCTGCAGATCTTTCATATTGATGCATTGTTGTATTTGTTTTGGTTTAATTGGTTTATTTATTATTAATGTTTTGAAATATGTACTGAAAGCTTTATTATAATACACTTAGATTAACACTATACTATACTTAAGTTGTTTGGATAGCCAAATAGTACCTTGTCTATTCATATTTTAATTACATTCTGGGAAAGAACTATCAATGCGCAAAGCACATATAGACATAGACCTAAATGACTTGAGTAGTCCCAGTACAAAGGGGACGTGCTCATCTGCTCCTTTCATCATGGACACCCAAGTGGGACACCTGAGCAATTCCCTGGACACAACCTGTTTCCGACAACATCCCATTGTCCCGAAACCCCCCAATCTCGTCTTTTTTTGTTGTCTTTCACATCATGAATGAATGTCCGAGCAACCCTATCCACGCCTTTCGTTGTTGTTAAACTCAAGGAAAACAAACTGTGTTTACCTTCTCTCACTTTCCCATTTCGACTGTACAAACGAACAACTGCAGTGCGTTACAACTGCAATAGAATACAAATAATTTTAGTACTTTCGATAAAAAGTGTTTTAAAAGCTGTTATACATATATAACGCTATCTAAGGGCATCCTGAATTAAACGGGACACGCACTACTTATAATACAAATACAGCTGTTTCACCAGTGCGCCTCAGCTTTACGCACACACTCAATCTCAAAACTAGTTCACAAAGTATACTTAACTTCAATCTTCGTTAATAAACACCAATACTTGTTTAAATCCAAATTACAGATTCCTCTTCTGGAAGTTCACCGGGTATCCCAGTTTCCAAGTTTACTCCCATTTCCACTGTGAAGATTTCTGCTGGAGTGCGTGACAGGTCGGCCAAAGCAAAGCAAGCACAGATCCTGTAGTCGCGTAGAGTTTCTTCAAACGCTTATTTTCAACGATCCCTATTTCAACATATCAGACAGCATACTTGTCCTCCGTTGAATGGTGACTTCTGTAGTGCGAAATTAAGGTCGTCCGAGCCCAATAGCCGAAACGTTATGTTGCGCCTCCCCGCGTGGTCCTAGTGCCTCCGGATGCGGAGATACAGCAGAGGATGGTGTGAGGTCCAAAAGCAACATCTACAGTATGTATGAATACTCAGGTTCATCTTCACTACTCCTGCTCCCCAATGCAATTCCTTTAAATGAAATGAACAAACTTGCCTGCAAACAGAGAATTTATTCAGGGCATGTCTTGGCACAATTTAAGATATTCCTGCCTGTTATTAAGCTGTCTATCAAACATAAGCGAGAGTCGTGTCTTGAGGATATGCATTCCTTCTTAGTTCACTTAAATTGCGCTACATGCCACTCAATGCAAGTACAAGCACATGTACATGTGTTTAGGTAATTCTCTTTGCTTATGTTACAACCTATGGGTATGACTGATCTTACCTGTTAAGGATTAAAGAGGCTGAAATGACCTATTGTTGCAGGGTTTGTCTTATGGTGGGACGCATTCCAGAAATACTTGGGTGTGTTGCAGTCGTGATGGCGTCTTGAGCCACAGTGCAAGCTATAGTATAACCTTCTGACCTTGATCTTTCTCAGGCACTGACGCCACTTGTTCCAACTTGCACAAAACTTTTTCTCTTCAGAAAAGCTCTTGGTCAAAGATTTCTGTTTGATGCACTGCACCAAACACTGGGTTTTTAATGCTTGAAATACACACATATAAGGAGTTTTCAATGCCATGTGTGTGATGATTAAAGTAAAGAGGGGAAAATAACTGTTAATTGCCTTTGTTTAGGGTATCCGTGGGGGCTAAACCCGGATTACTAAAGGGACTTGGCCGAAAAGAGAATGAATGAATGAATGAATGAATGAATGAATGAATGAATCCTCTGAATGAAATAAATTGAACATCTAAAAACATCTAAAAACAATACCAACACTGAAACAAATTTCCCATGCTCCTCATCTGATGGTCAACTATCGCTGTAGCCACTGTGATAGTAGCCTGTTTCTCTTCATTTTGTATGTTTGGTGATTGTTTGTACTGTTCTCCTGTTGATGGTTGGGATGTTAAGGGTGTCTATGTTTTTATGTTCTGCAAAGCAGGAACCAGGGGCCTGTTATTTGTACGTGAATTACTCAAATAGCTGGATTTGGTTATTGATGATTTAACATAATCCAGGATCGTTTCGTTCTTCAAAACTTATCTGAGAGTTGTTGTCATAGAAACAGTTCTGGTAGCTCAAACCTGCTCGGGAGCAGTTTTATTTTACAGAAACAGGGTTAGATCGGCTCATTTAAAGCAAAGGTAAAACTGAAAGTATGCACTGATTGCTGACATTTTCTTACATTATCCATGTGAGCAAAATTACATAAAATTCATAGTAAATGGTTTGTTTAATATGATACGCAATAACTTTTCACATTTGTTGTGAGCTGCAGGCTTTGCACTTTCACGTGTAAAGAGTATGTAGCAACTTATTTAGAGCAGATTGTCTTTATTATAGTAGCCTATAGGCCTATTTAAGTTTCTTAATTGGCATAAGGAATTTAAATGTATTTTGCATCAAAAAAGCATTTTAATATTGGTAAAGGCATCTGCAACTTTTGTAAAACATTAAATCACCATCATATTAGTGGTTAAAATGTGCATGGCATTAATCATTATTCCTATATAAAAACAAACAAACAAACAAACAAACATAATAATCTTTCAGAAATTCTACAAAAGCTGGATGGATACCTTTAAATGGTAGGCATTTGTAGTAAAAAAAAAAAAAGTCCATATTATTAAATGTCCTCTTTGATCCCCTTTTAGAAAACCACCTCGTTTGTGTACTTTTATTTACTAATTTACTAATAATTGTAATTTATATTATTATATTTTGTACTATTTTTACTATTACTATAAAGTTATCCAGAGATAAGTTATCAAGATTAAAAGATCCAGGATCTGTCAAATCATCTTAGATCATTTAAGCGAGGTCCGAAAAACGGACCCCTGCTTAAAAAAAACAACAGTCATGCTGAGCAAGGCCCGATTATCTTTTAATATTTTCCCGTTTAAATAATAAAAACTAAAATTAAATATAGTTTGTTTTCTTACTTTTTTTAACACTGAGACTAATAGGGTCTCATTTTTAAAAGCCCTGAAACTTGATTATTAATGTTTGCATTGTGAGGACCCCAAAATGCTGGTGTTGTTTAAATTAACGACAGAAATGCATTAAAACAATCTGTTTTTATCTTAAAGCAGAGCTGTGCAAGCATATTCTTAGTGAGCAAACAGTATGGATAACTTTTAATTTTTCATTGCAAAAGCAGGCAAAACTAGTGAAGTTGCAACCATATCACAACAGTTGAGTTTAAATCTGTGAAGGAACCCCTATGGCACTGACTTTATTTGCATCCTTTGATGGAAAAATTTCCCCTTTTGCGCTAACTATGAGTTCAAAGCCTCTCCCACTGCAAATTATCCAGTGCTGCAGTGAAAAAAACTCTAAAGGAGAGAAGACAAGAATCAGTTGTTCTGAAAATAGACAGCCTGCTGAATAGAGAAAAGGCCACAGAGGCGCAGGACTTGAGCTGAGCTGGAGGTGATAAAAGATCAGCGTCGGAGGAATGGACACACTTTCAAAGGCCCCTCCTCAGGCATGAGGCACGAAGCCAGGACAGGTCAAGAACAAGAGTCCCACTGTAAAGAGAGCTGGGGATTGTCCAAGGTAGCGGATTCCTGCCGAGTGAATGAGCTTTAGGCTGCTGTTTCCAGTGTCCTAACCCCTTATCGCTAACCGTGAAAGAGCATAGCAAATATCAGTGACTTGTCAGCTACAATGATATCCACTTGGGTCTCTGGTGGATTGTGATGTTAAATAAGATATATGTGTGGAAGTGTCTGAAAGAAAGGAGTCGGAAGCAGACAATGAGAAGAGCGTGTCAGTGCCAGCACACGTCAACAGAATCTCGCTCACCCACCGTGACACTCGGTGTACTGCATGATACCATCATAGAACAGTGTTTAGCTGTGGTTTCAGAGATTTTGAGTCTCAGAACCCCTACTAGACTTTAAACATTCCTTACCCAAGTGTAAAACCACAGCAAGAGAATACAGAACAGGAGAAAATAACAACCATTACAGTTCTATTGTATTAAGACAGATGCATCCATGCACCAATATGACCACTATTCATTTATTTTACTTCGGCTTAGTCCCTGATTTATCAGGGGATGCCACAGTGGAATGAAGTACCACATGACAAACTAAATGCAGTAAAATATGGACTAGCACAACTGCTCAGTTTTTTATATGTATTTTAGACACAACTTTAACCCAACAGTTTGTGATTGCATCTTTGTTTTCCAACATGGACTTTATTTCACATTTTACACTGCAATCAGAGTTCATCTTTCTTGCACTGCAATCAGAGTTATTTTTAAGATGTCATGAACAGCAATCTGTTTATCAAGATTTTAAAGTATGTAATATCATAGAATAGGCATGGTTAAATAATAAGTCTTATTAAATAATAAGCCAAGGTTTGGAAATGAATGCCCATTGCTCTGATTGGGTAACAGTCTTGAATGTTAAAATATAGATGTGCTGTGATGTATTCTGAAAGCAATATGGATACTTTTAAATAAAACCTAGAAATTACTTACTAGTTGTGTATTCCTATAGACTAAATGCTTAAAATGCATGCGCATTCCATTTTCCCATATCATGTTTCTGTATTTTACACCGAAACTACACTGGTGTCGAATTTTAAAACTTGCTCTTTGAAGCTAATTTTCATGAGTTTGGATGTTCAGCTGCTGAAATGCTCTTGTTTAAATGGCCAAAACGCATACATTGCTTTTCTGTTGAAAACTAACCGCAAAAACATACAGTGTGGTATAATATTGCTAAAGCAGCTGTTGACACGGAATTGAACCAGATTTTGATAAAAGCCCAAACAATACAAAGTTACAAACATAAAAATAAACAAAACAAATCAGAAAAATCTGTTATGTGTTATAACAATGAACTGACATAAGGAGAAAGTCCTCAACTACTGAAATGTATTTAATGCTTTATATAAAAGGCTTTTTGGTGATGGCAGCTTAAAGACGCCTCTCATTTGGAGAATGAAGTCACATGAATTGCTCTGGTGTGAGTTTTTCACAGACTTCAACAGTGTAAAACTCTTGATGGTTCTGTGGGTCTCGTATATCAAATCTGTTTTTTATTTTGTATTTTCTATTGGATTCAATTCAGGTGATTGGTTGGGTCATTCTACAGCTTGATTTTCTTTCTCTGAAAGCATTTGAGAGTTTCCTTGGCTGTGTTTTGGATCATGCAGAAATGTCCACCCTGGTTTCATCTTCATCCTCCTGGTTCTGTAGATGTTGGACTGAATTGTATAAATCAATGACGAAGTGCAGAGGGTTGCTGAAGAACTACTGAGAGATTTCAGT
This sequence comes from Danio rerio, assembly GCF_052040795.2. Lineage (NCBI taxonomy): Eukaryota > Metazoa > Chordata > Actinopteri > Cypriniformes > Danionidae > Danio > Danio rerio. The sequence goes on from NC_141034.1 coordinate 34,977,106, forward strand.
TGCTCTCTGGGCTTTCATTACCTTTCTGCACCTCTCTTTCTTCATGTGTTCAATACTTTTTTCCTGTGTCATTTCATTTTATTACGCATAATTAGATTTGTTTTCTTTGCATGTATGGATTTCGTTGGTTGTTACCAACATCTGGGGAAAATTTTAAGTCAACAGCACTTTTAGAAAAATGGTGACGTGTTTAATACTTATTTCTCCCACTCTATGTTATTTTTCATTTGGGCCTGTGTAAGACAAATCGGTACTGCCTAAAAAGAACATATTTAATGTTATCATTAACATTCTGATCAGTAAAATTATTAGCAGAGAAATAATTGATTATTTTTGCCAGCTCATCCACTTCCAAATATAACATTATCATTAAAGGGATGGTTCACAAAATAAAGTATCTTTACTCACCCTCAAATGGTCATAAATCTTTGCAATTCTTTCTTCAGTTAAACACAGATGAATATTTAAAAAAAAAAAAAAACTTGTAACTTTTGATATCAAGGAAAAACAAATGCTATAGAAGTCAATGTTACAGATTTTCAACTTCTCTCAAAATATCTTCTCTTAAATAGGTTTTAAACAAGTGAAGGGAGGTTAAATGACAGTTCTTTGTGGGGCGAACTATCCCTTCAACACTTTTTTTAAAAGACACTTTATCAGTGGAATTTGATAAAAATAAAGATATTAATTAAATTTTGTAGCACATTTTTGGTGTCTGTTTTACGTTTATTACTGAATTGTCACATAAATAAGTAAAAAAAATGCAATTCTTTTGCAACCCTTTTCCCTCAAATTAAAAAAAGGAAAATGTAACTATTATTAATGGCACATGCCTAATTCTAGTGATTCAAAGATAAGCTGTATGTGGGACAGATGATTGCCGACTTTTTGTCTTGTACTGTAAGCTGAGAAGCCACAGTACTTTAAAGAGTATTAAATAACAGTCTCTTTTAGGGGGCCACGCTTTCTTCTCTCCACAGGAATAAAGAGCCAGACCTATTCAGTGGCACTCCTGTAAAATGCACTGTGAATGAATGTATGTATGAACTCTGTGTTACATACTCAGGTGTGGTTAGTGCGTAGATTCAGATCTTTTAGGACACTATACAGAAGTCCCATTCTCTATCAAACCTTAACTCCCATTACACTGAGACTGTGTACAGAGGCCATTCAACCAAATAAGTATTGTTAATAAGATCAGAGACTCCCTCTGTACTCTCTAATCCAATAATTGACTTCTAGTTCGACCCAGTGATTTGGACTCACAACAGTGCAAAATGCTTTTCATAACAATCGTCATTGTGGTTGACTCATTTCCACAGCAAACTGCTGGTCGACTCAAATATTGAGGCAGACGATGCATAATGTGCATGGGTAATTTCCTTAACAAGAGCTTATGTCAAAATACAAGGGTACCACTTTAAAATAAGTCCATTACTTAATGTTAGTAATGTATTCACTAACATGAACAAACAATTAGTAATACATTTATTACATATTTGTTAATGTTAGTTAGCAGCATTTAAGTTAAATAATGTTAGCTTATGTAAACTTACAGTCAATGTTGGGGGTAACGCGTTATAAGTAACGTGTTACATAATAATATTGCTTTTTCAAAGTAACAAGTAATATAACGCATTGCTTTTAAAAATAAGTAATATTATTTGAATTATTTTTAAACAAATGTAACAGTTTTACCTTACTTAATTTTACCTTGCTTGCCTTGCTTAATTGGCTTTTACAAAACATATTGCAGAATAAAAAGTACCTAAGTCAGGTTGAACCACAAACTCAGTGAGAGAGCGTGCTGCGAGGGAACAGACAGCTTTTTTCACAGCAAACGAGTCTGTGTACTGTTCTAGTAACTGAATAACTCAGGATATGGGTTTATTTAGAGTCCAAAGGGGTATCCAATATGTTAGTACTTACTGAAGGCACAAACCATTTCACAACAACTCCACTTAACGAATGAACTGGTTCAACTGGCTCACTTAGAAGATCCGGTTTAAACAAACGATTCATTCGCGAATCGCTCGTCATCACTACAGACAGTCAGAAACAGAAACTATGGCAGGCCGGAGATTTCTGCAATGGATTTTTGTTATTTTGATCTCCTCGAAGAAAAGAAGTGGATTGTTGTTAAGTGTAGATTGTGTGCAAGTAAACTGGATGAGAAAACACTAAACCTGCACCCCACCTCCAGCTAAACAACAAATGATTGACATCAGTTTACGTTCTCCAGGACAATTAATTCAACTAAACTAAAAAACTAGTTATTGCTTTTATTATTGAGGAGATGCAGCTACTGTCTAACGTTACTGTAAAAACAACTACGCTTTGTAACAGTAAGATTTATTTCTCTTTTGGGAAACGATTTGTTAAGGCCACATAAAGAAATTTTAAAAATCTGTTTTTGCCTTATGAAATTATTTCTTGTTAGTACTCATAGGCTTTATTGCAGTCTTTATCTCAATTGATTTTACTTTTAATTTACTTAACTAATAACACAAAACATTCAAAAGTAGCAAAGACATTATACTTTGCATGCTGTCATTAATCTGTATATACAGTATGTAACGCTTTGGGCTCAGAAAGTTCTCAAAATATAGTTTTATCCTACATTTTTTAAAGGAAGATTAAGGTGTAGGTTATATAGGTTGCTGTTAAATGCAGAGCTTAAAAAAGGTGAAAAAACACCTGCAAGTTCTGAAAGATATCAAAACCCAGCAAGGTAAGGAAAAGCAATGCAAAAGTAACTCAAAAGTGATACAACACATTACGTCCCATAAAAAAGTAACAAAATAATGCAATTAGTTACTTTTTTGGGGGAGTAACTCAATATTGTAATGCACTACTTTCAAAAGTAACTTTCCCCAACACTGCTCATGGTGCATTAAATAACGTTAATGAGCACAACTTTGGATTTTAATAATGCATTAATGCATTAACTAATAATGAACTATGATTACTAAATGCTTTACAAGACTTAATGTTTGTAAATACATTAACTAACATGAACTAAAGAACCATTATTCTAAAGTTTTACCAGTGAATGGTTTTTCAACTTTCTGTTTTAAATGGCCCAGCATTGGGAGATAAAAATATTATATATATATATATATATATATATATATATATATATATATATATATATTTTTTTTTTTTTTTTTGAGATCATAAAACTGCAAGCATGCTTATTATAAAATGACAAAAAAATGCCATTAAAATGACCCTGTGGTGGCAAACAAATTGGGGAAAAATATTTACATAAAAAATGTGGGATTATTAAACTGGATAATATAATAATAATAATAATAATAATAATAATAATAATAATAATAATAATAATAATAATAAAATCAGTAATTATTATTTTTAACTGTATTAGTTTATCAATAAAATGAAGTAAAATTTAAAATGGATTTAACTGGTCCTGTGGTGGAATTGTTTTTTGTTTTTTTTTACATAATAAATGTAACATAATAACATAACATAATTACATTTAACTTAAAAAGTTACATAAAATTAAATATAAATAACATAAAAAATAACATAATAAATAAAAAAAAGTTTTTTACATAACATAAAATCATAAAACTTCTAAAATGTGTAGGGAAAATGCATTTAAATGTAATAAATCAGTGACAAAAATGACTTTGAAAAAAATGCTGACTGCCTATTTTGTCTCAGTCTTCTGCTGTTCCCCTTCAGTGGCTCCTGCCTCTCCTCTCCCAAAACACAGCTGTCCACCTTGACTCTGACCACTACTGCGCTACACGGTTTCCTCTTTCTTCCTCTCTAACCTCTTCTGACAAACTCTGCTTCTGCTCTCCAGGAGCTTCAGTGGGGTACAAATCCAAACACAGTATGAGCTCATTCACAACATGTCAGTTCAGAGGAGTGAGCAGAAAATCAACATTAAAACACATCGTTTACAAAAATAGAACAAAATATTCTTATCGCAAAAACATTGTAGCTGGCTCCAAGAACTCGGCTGTTCTGTTTTTTCGATTTATAAATGTTATTAATAATGACTTTTTCCTGAACACTTTTTTTTTTTAAATAGTAAGCTAGCTGTTATCATATGTAAGAGCTTTGGTCATTAAAAATCTTTAGAAGCGATTCAAGATAAATAACATGTTTCTAGCTCTTTCATCAACATGAGTACCAGATTAAACCAAATATGAATGATGTTTCTTCATTTTAATAATTTAATTTCAAGAACAAAAGTAAAAGAAGCTAAACCAGAAATAGGCCGCACTAAAATGATGGAAATGAATGCTTTACCACCATGCTGGAAAAATGATTGTTCTCTTGGTGATTCGTGAAGCCAAGAAAAAGAGGCATGTTTTACTGAACCAACCCGCTGTTTGCAGCAGAAATGTCTTAGATAAATGTTTATTTTTCCCACTACAGTAGCCGTGGAATAAAATAAAACACATTTTATGCAGCACCTGAAGCAATAGTTCACCTGAAAATGAACGTTCTGTAATCATTTACTTCAATGTTATTCACCCTGGATTATTATTAGGAAACATGTTAGATACAATGAAAAATCTGTTTTTTACTATGAAAGCAAAGGTGGGTGGTCATTTATACAGGTAAACTCTAAGAGCGAAGCTGAAGTTTCATAAAAATCGCAAAAGTCGACTGACTAAAATGTCTCAGGGTCTGTTTAAACCTGGTATTTTTGTCTATCCGAGCACAACGCTAATACAGTGTCACTGAAGTCTGAAATGTCTCAAATTATAGTCAAAACACAACTGATGTGTTGTGTAAACTCACGCGTGATCAGAAAAACTGCAGTTTAGTTAGGACATACTGTTGGTCAGAATTTTTAACCCTCCAGATCTATGTTTCAGTGAAGTGTTGGTGGTGTTGGAGATTCTCAGCAGTGTTTTGAGTGTGAACAGTGATAATGTGAGTCCTGGCAGACAGAGACAGCTGTAGAGAGTGTGTGATGTGACTGCTTTGCAGATGTTACCACAGACACACTCCAACACTCATCTGGACGCCTGACCTTGTGACAGGACTCCCGGAGAAATGGCCACTTTAAAGTGCTCCACGTCAGCCTTGTTCGAATGGGTGCTGTTTTTGAAGCCATACTGAGAAGAAACATTTATATGTGCTATAAATTGTGCACTGAAACACTGAGAGGTTTTTTATCAGACAATTGGGGAAAGGGCTTCCCAAACAGCTGAGTAAATAGAACATTTTGGAGTAATCATGGCAGATTAATGTAGATATTTAGGAAAATAGTCCTCCACTTTAGAACGTAGGGTTCATTTCTGGTTCAGACTACGAGGAGGAACAATTATGGGAGAAAAAGAAGAAAAAATAATAAATAGTCTGTCAGTTTCTTCAGCCACATTCAGATGCCCATTTAAGAAATACTCTGCCACACAAAACTTAACTTAAACAAATGAATGAAAAAAATTCTTATATCAGTATTAAATAACATGCATTTCAATGTTGCCTCACAATTCAGAATTTCAAAATATGAAGACAGAATCATATAAAGTCATATTTCTAGGATGTAAACTTGGAATTTCCACAAGAAATTTAAAATTAGTTCATACCTTGCAAATGTTTTTCTCAGAAAAGCAACTTTATTTCTCACAATTCCCAAAGTCAGAATTGTTATATTTCATATGAATTCACATTTGCAAGAAATAAAGTTGCAACTATATATATATATATATAAATGACAAGATATAAAATTATGATTGTGAAATGAAAACTCTGAATTTGGAAACAAACTGCAAAAAAATTAAAAATAAAAATCTGAACTCTGTGTTCATATCAGAAAATGTTTCCCAAAAGTTCTGACTTAGTAATCTAAAGTTCTCAAAACCCTTCTTAGAGGTAGGAATACGCTCCCGTGTTCATGTGTTAAACACATAAAGTCTTTAGTAAACAGCAGGCAGAGGCTTCAGTGTTCTTGACCACATTCCTGCAACAGAAACTGATAACACATTGAAAGGCAATCAACTGAGCTTACTGCTTTAACACGGCAGCACTATAGTCATGTGGAAGAAGAGAGCAGTAATCAAGCTGTCTGTGTGTTCAGATATGGCACACAAATGGCCACAGAAACACAAAGTAAAAAAAAAACTGAGGGAAAAAAATCTGTTTTTAGGCTCTCCATAAACAATCTCAAAAAACTGTGAGCCTCATGGTAAAACTCAGTAATACTTCTCTGATGCTCAGATGTGAAGCACATGTGATTTTCAGACAGTGTCTGCCAGAATAAAAGTCATTGTGACTCTGGTTTAAAACATTCTCTTTATTTTAAACAAAGTATTTAATCAAGCTGCAAAGCCGTTTGTTTGGAAATAAAGTGGCATGTGACAAAACAAGGATAAATACATTTGCATGCAGAACATCATCATCACACCTTAAACCCTGCCTACTGGCATTCAGTTGTTTAATGGTTGATGCTTGCCCATTCTTGATGTGAACATCAGGTGTACTCTGAGGCAAAGATGCCCAAAGTAGAGCCCCCAGACCAAACTTGGCCCATTGCAACCTTTAATTTGGCCCACTATCCCATCTGAGAAGAGAGTGAAAAGGACTGAGGTGAAGGAGATCGTCATTTCTAATTAGATGAGCTGCAAAAAAGCTAACTTAAATGAAATGTTTTAATTAAATGTTGTAAATGAATCTGATTTTTAAAAATGTGAATATTGTCACTCAACACATAGAGGACTATGCAGTGAGCAAATCAAGGCAATTAGTGTAACTCCATTCTCTTCTAAACGAGATTGATTTTGTTTTTACTGTAATAAGTTCATTATAAAATGTCAAAAATATTATGTCGTATTAGTTCATATAAAGCAATGTTTTCTTGTTATTTTTAAATAGTATTAAATAAAGTAGGAAAATAACTCATGGCAACTATACTTACCTTCGGCCCACTAGCCTCAAGCAAGCTTGATTTTTGGCCCTTTCTAAGAAAAAGTTTGGGCACCCCTGATCTAAAGCAAATACACCTACTAATCACTGATGTTGTGGAGAGAGAAACTTTTGTTGAAAAATGAAACAGTTATTGTATTGGATTAGCAGCAGCATTGCAAACCATACATAAATAATTCAATAATGCCAGTGAATGATGGTTGTCAACGTTAGATCTCATGAATAATTATGAATAAATCACAAAACTCTGTCATTTAGTCAGAAAACTACTAAAAACTGGCACTTGCTGGGAATGATTTGAATGAAGGTATCATATTCGTTCTTTTAATCTGGAGTTCATGATGGTATTTATTGTGTATTTGTCATGCACCTATGCTGCTTTTTCCAAAAACAAATTGTGCTTTTTAATATCCTAATGTTTTGATATCCAATGCCATATATGTTAAGTACGGTGGGAGCAGTGGGAGAGTACTGATGTAAGGCAACCATTGCTAAATAAATTTTCTTTTTTGAGCAATATGCCAAACAAACACAGGCTCATTGAAAACACGTCCCACAACCTACAATCTGTGAAACAGCAAAACTATTAAAATGACTTTTTTATTTTTTTATTTTAAATTTTAGGTCAATTAATGCTACTAGTGTTCCTTACACACTAATGACAATTACAGGAAAACACTACCGATGAATAAAGGATTATTTACTTTGCACAACAAATAAATGCCACAAAACAACTTAATAGTATCTATGATTTGTAAGCAAATATTTACCACACGTGTCTGTCTCTAAATGGACAACTTTTCTGGCATGGTCAGTGTGCTTGGTAGCTCAAGTTTTACAATGTTGTACTTGTTATCCAGAGTGCTCAAGAATAATGAAGCATGCTTCCACAAAAGAGTTACAAAAGTAATGTAAAATAAAGGTAAAACTATGTGGCTTGCTTTTAAAAGCACTATTGGTTGAGTACAGGTCAGTGGTTCGCTAGGTCATCTGTATGACAGGCATTCTTTGTACAAGAAATGTACATTTAAGACATGAAGCATACAACGAAACTGAAAGATTACCCCAAGTAATGTCTTTATAATTTATGATTTTATAATTTTATAATTTTGAATTTGTCATCTGAAATGTGTAACAATGTGTATTTTATGTTGCAAAAATGTAGGCTAAAGCAGTGTTTCTCAACCACATTCCTGGAGGACCACCAGCTCTGCACATTTTCCATGTCTCCTTAACCAAACCCAGCTGATTCGGATCATCAGCTTATTAGCAGGGACTGAAAGACCTGTAAAGGGTGTGACAAACAAAGGAGACATCCAAAACATACAGTGTTGGTGGTCCTCCAGGAATGTGGTTGAGAAACACTGGGCTAAGGTACATTTTTTCTAATAAATGTGGGCTGTTTTGCATACTTTTTAATTAATATTATGTCAAATTCAAGAAGCATAATAAAATATTCATGCCAAGTCTTGTACTAAGATTTTTTTTAAATATTTTAAGCCACTATTGAGCAAAACATGATATAAGTTTAATTTAGGCCTGAACTACCTGTGTGAGTGAATGTTGAATTCTCTTTCCCTCTGTATTTTAATCACACAGCTAAGCTGAACAGCAAACAGGGTTGTGTTGGGATTAGATAAGAATGACAATAGCAGTTTGCATGCTGGGAGTGACCGGAGAAACAGGCTGAAAGCCACTTGAGGGAACAGACTCATGTGGATCTCTGTCTCCACAGCTGGATTGTTCTCGAATGACTAACACTAAACATAAACCACTGCTCGTGATTAGAGCGGTCGTCCTGAAATACGAAACAAAGTATGTGGCCACAATTTCACTTTTCAAAAATAAAGTCCTTTATAAGCCTCAGATTTATTTTCTGAGCTGTCAGAATGAATATATAACGGTACATCCAGCATACGCTTGTGAATTAACAAGACGACAAAGAAACAAACAGAACAAAGAGCTTTTGATTCCTGTGTTTTTGAATGTGATTTCTAATCCAATACAGAGCCACATTTGAGCCTCCCAGTGCATTGCAGTTGTCTGCACAACCGCAGTTTTCCTTCACCACAGCTCAAACTAATTATCAGACGTACTTCACAAGCCAAACAAACTGCAGCCTGTCTTTCGTCTCTGATACTGTGTAATGAGACATTTCCCCTTTGACACTTTACAGCAAAACAAACACAACTGCTTTCCCTTGTACATTCACTACAGCTCTGAAAGGTGTTCACACTTGTTAGCTGGCGTGGATAAAAAAAAGCAAAGCATTCAGCGCCGATTCACAAAGTGTTTTTAAGACTGATGCAAAATACAATAGAAACATAAATGTATATTTTGCCAACTGTTGCAACTAATGTTTATTTATTTTTGTTGTGCATTGTATGTGTTTTATTCCTTTTCTTTTTTTCTATCGCCTTCTTGTGTTGTTATTTCTATTACCAAATGCTCCCATGTTGATGTGGTCCAGGTTCTGATTGGCTGCTGTTTGTGCAGAGCTATAAAATGAAACTTCCGCCAGAGTTCGAGAAGTTAATATTTGGTGCAACAGTTGCTGGGAGTGAAGAGCTCCTGGATTTCCCTACCCCTCCGGCCAATGACCAAACTTTATTATTGTCAAAATTAGGGATGTCCAGATCCAATCACGTGATCGGAAATCAGGCCTGATCACACGGTTTCAGACTTGACCAGAATTGGACGTTAGCTCCTGATCAGGACTCGAATATACATATAAGGTGGCACAGAGTTAGACCTCTTTTTTTACTTCACACAGAAACAGCAAAGCGTGCGGTATGATATTACTTTGTTGCAGAGACACTATTGGTTAAATGGCGGCAAGATAAAACACAGAAACAGATTGAAGCGGAAAGCGAGGGTATGTCTGTGGTCTGGAGATTTTATAAAGTTGATCACAACATTGCCAAAGCAAACTGTGAGATATGTAAACTTGAGATTGCCTGCTGGGTATTTTAAGCTGAGGTGTTATTTGTTTTTATATTTGATTTTTTTAATAGTCCAAAAGTGAAGAATTTATGGTATTTATTACTTGATTGTTCAAGCTACCGCACAGAAGTGTTTGCACACAGAGTTGTTGAACGTTAAAACAGGGTGAATTAAATAAAAAACACACTTCACTCTTCTTTATTCTTTATATGTATTATAGAAGTATCGGATTGGATTTCGGTATTGGCAGATACTCAAAATCAAATGACTCAGACTTGAACTCGAGGGCAAAAATATCTAATCTGGACATCCCAATAATCAAAATGTCCATGTGCAACTTTGAGAGTTTGCGCTTGTAGGGTTGGCCTTCCTATTTATTTTGATTACTTTTGACTTTATGTTCTGGGAGAAATTCAGCTTCTTTTTATTTGTATTTTAAAACTTTACCAACGCAATTTCATGGCAATTCGTTACTTTTTAATTTAGTTGCCAATTCGTATGAATTTGTACAATCTAATTTATACAATTTAGTATGATTTGCTCATCACCCAATGAAAGTTGGGTTTAGGGGCGGGGTTGGGTGCCACACCTCCTTTTTTATATTGTATATTTTCGTACAAGTGAATTCTTTATATTTTGTATAAATTAGCCACATACACTGCCAATTAACGATAAATATTAAATACTTTCATTTTCTTGTGAGATCAGGCTGGATTTACAGCTTATTTAGTTTATTTACTTTTATTTTCTTAGTTTATTTGCAGATTGTTTTGTTTATAATTTTGGCCAGGGGCCACCCTGAAGAGATGCTCATTTAAACTGCTACTTTTACCTACAATAAATGCATTTAATTACTGTCAACTGAGTGCCTGCATTTGGTTGTTGACCGAAGGGGATATTTTGCATAATGTAATTTTTTTGCTTGTTTATTTCTTTTGGGAAATCTGCCACCACAACCTTATTTCCTTTATTATGCCCATGTAGTTGTTTTCCCCTAGACTTGGGGCATAATACAACAATCTCACATAGCATTAAACATGCTTGTTTTATGAACATACGTGTGATGGTATTTTTAATCAGTCAATTTATCAAAAAAAGATCTTTAAAATTGTGTCAAAACAGAAATCGAAATATATGAGGATCTGCTGCAAGTGTTTCAACATTGTCATATTATGTTTTAAATTGGGACATCAAGTCCTGTTATTGGTTTGTTAATATGTCTTTGGACTGTGATGTGCTTAAATTTAATTGAACCAATCCAGAGCTAACTTGGAAACAGACTGAGATCAATGTTTTTAGAGGGCTTGGTCCGCTTGTGTACCAAAGTGGCATAGTTGTTCAAATGAGCCACAGTAATAAATCAGTTCATTTTAATCAAACCAAACTTCTCAAGTTTCCTCAGACTAAGCACTGGCATGTCTTAAACCAGACAAAATTATAATACAAAGTTTTAACTTCAAAAGTTCAAAGTTCAAAGTTTTAACTTGTTTATAAGCTTGCAAATTGGCTGTTTTTTTATTATCTATGAAGCACATATTAATGCCATTTTGCATCACCACAATTTCTAACCATTAATCCTGTCCCATTGCTAAACTCAACCTTTACAACATCTTTACTATTAATAAGCTTTAATAAGAGTTAAGCATTAATATTTATAAACGCTTACTGAGGCAAATGTCAAAGTTAAGTTACTATGTAATCTCCTTCCTAAAAGCCTATTAAAAACAAATAAAATTAACGCTTAATAGCAAGGCAGACTTATTTAACTTCATTCAAAATGATGCAAAACTACTCAGTTCTGCTACAATGTTTTCTTCCAGCCTGAAGCATTTGGGGGACTTCTTCCTGCCAAAATTGTGAAACAGGAAAAAAAGACAATTGCAGAGAATGGATAGGACAGTTTTATGTTTTTTCACAGGAAAAAAAAACAGTGAGTCAGATGGAGGGAAGAAAATGTGGCTTCTTTTCCTGCTGCATTCTTTCCTTCATCAGGAATTCACTGAGGTTTTGGCAGGCAGCTTTTATTACTGGAGTCCATCTCCGTCAGTCGGGGAAGGACAGGCTTGTGAGGAGAATACTGGGATAACGGTGCATGAAACTGAGCTGTAAATCAAACTCTCTTTTCCATTTATTCGTAAATAACAGCCGTAAGACTGGGTCAAAGCAACCTCACAGCTCCTACAGCTCATAAATAATATTCTTCCAGATTTAGTTTAATCTGCTTTACTAATCTCACCTTTGGTATTTCAATATATTGGAGTAAATCCTGCCCTGACATGGTTTTTCATCCTCTGAAGTTGATTCAGCGAGCATCACTCCTTTGGGGCATTAACACCAGCAAGACCGGGCTCATCACTACAGCACTGTTAATGCACGTCAGTGTAGCAGAAGATCTCAAACATTTAGTGTCTGGCCAAAGAAAACATCATCCCCGTCCATGACAGCAGGAATCTATCTGAGAGAAGCTTATAAAAACAAAGCGACGCTGCTATAAAAGAGCGGATTGTGACGGCGAGTTTGTACCAGTAACAAAACCAACATCCCATCCCAACATTAATCAGCCGCATTTGACTCCAGCTCTGCGCTCTATTCAGGACATGAAGTACAAAGAGAGCAGCCGCTTACCAACCAGTTACACTTGCATACAGAGACTATGGGAATAAAACTCTTCAGGGCCTTCCCATACTTCACAGCTGTAGCGAGTGAGCGCTTTCCTAGACCGCACAACGGCTCTCTCAGGCTGATTAAAACATGCTTTGTGTGGTTCACTATGCCAACATTTAATCTGACTAAATCAAACTGTCAAAATTCTGTATGTATGATGTTTTAAACCGGCCAATTTGACCTCTACTGGTAGGCTCAGAAGGCTGTTATCATCCATCTACATGATTAATCAGCTATAGATCACACAAGGCTGCAGCCGGAAGTTAACAAGAATTATTTATTTGTTTATTGAATTTCCCATTAATTGTATTTTATTAACGTCTACCCCTACTGTCACAGTAATGTGAAATAGACTTGGATCTGGAGTCTTCTCTATTAGTGTAGCTGATTCTAGCCTTCTAAATCTACTAGTAGGCACAGAAGGCCCCTACTGGCCCATATATATCAGCTGATAACCACTGATAATGCTCATTCAATGGAGTGATAACATTCGACACGGGTGTTTTAAATAGGTAAGCATAAAGGGTTGTGCTTAAGCAGATCAAATGGAAATATGCAGAAGTCAACATTTGAAGTAGATCATCATCTTTCATTAAAACTGCCCTTAAACTATTGAACAACTCCCATTCTTGTCCTAGGACAATTTTCAAAAAATTTTTGTTATTTATTTTTCTCTTTGATTTTTCACTTTGACTACTGTGTGTATAGCAGCTTTGCAAAAATGACAACTACTGACAAATAACAACAAAGATTACATAACTTTCTGAGGTCTTTCTTCAAGATTAGCATTAAACCCCTGTTGTCAAGAACGTCATGATTTTGCCAATTAGGATATGATCTTGGATTAAAATCTATGTTGATGCTGGAACATTATTTTTGTTCAAAAATGTAATCCATACCTATTCCCTACCCATAAACCCACCCATAACTGAAATTATTCCCAAAATCACAGGGGAATATTAATGGGATAACAATCATGTGGAAGTTCATAAACCTAACCGTAAGTCTAAACTTTGACTGTAAACGTGTCTCCTAATTCTGATTGGCCGATCAGAATGTTGTTCCAAGATCAACATAGATGTTAATCCAGGATCATGCCCTATTGGTGAAATCAGTGTAGTAGTCACGCAAGTTAAAAGGCAATATTTTTACTCTAAAACTGATCAGGCAGACCAAACCATGTCATAGAGTTTCAACGGTATCTGGATGTAGCATTTTTAATGCAAGCTGAGAGTGCATCGCTCAGAGATGCAATGTCAGACACAATTCACTCAATGGAGCTAGTGATGTAAGCTTTAAATAATCTAGCTCCTGTCTATCTAACCAATCTTCTGTCTCGATACAATCCAATCCGTTCTTTAAGATCTCAAAACTCAGGGCTTCTGGTAGTACCTAGAATAGCAAAGTCAAGTAAAGGAAGTCGAGCCTTCTCATTTATGGCTCCTAAACTGTGGAATAGCCTTCCTGATAATGTCCGAGGCTCAGACACACTCTCCCAATTCAAAACTAGATTAAAGACCTATCTTTTTAGTAAAGCATACAACAACTGGATCACTTAGCAGTATGACAGATGAATGAGCTCCACGCAGGTTTCTGCATCTTGTTTATATACACGACAAACAGCAGCTATGCAAATTATTCTCTTTATTCTCTATTTCCACCTGGGGATACTCATCAAGAGGCCCTCAGACTATGCAGCGCCAATGATTCGATCCAAGACCAGCGAAAAGATGATCCCAAGGTTTCCATATCCTGGACCAGGCCGTATCTTGAGCAGCTACTGTGGTGGTCATGGAATGGAGCACATGAGACTGATTCCTGTGATGCTCCAGGGACAGACGAGTCTTCGCTGAGGTCCAGCTTCCAGCCTCCGGCGCCTTGACTGCAGCTCTGCACAAGACGTTTGGCCAGAGGAGAAATGGTCGTGCCCAACTGAGCCTGGTTTCTCTCGAGGTTTTTTAATTCTTCACTTTCGCTAATTGGTGAAGTTTTTTCCCCCTCGCCGATGTTGCCACTGACCATGGTGGTCTTACAGCGACCCAAACACAAAATTGTTCATAACTCCTAAACTGCTCCTTGCATAGTGGTCTATATTCTCAGCCGACACAGGAGGTCAACATGACGTCATTTTGTTTGGAAATTAAAATCAGGTTGATGTCCTAACGTCAGGCCAAAGTCAATGTCCAACGTTCATCTTAAATTCAACCAAATATCAACATCTAATTATATTACAGCTTGATGTGAGGACGTTATCACTATGATGTCTATCAGATGTTGATTTTTGGTTGCCATACCTGACGTCAATATTAAGTTGGCTCAAAGTTGGATTTTGGTCACTTTCCAACACAACCTAAAATCAACCAATTATCAACGTAATTTGACGTCATTATTGAACATCAAAACAATGCTGTCCTCAGACACTGGCTAGACGTTGAATTTTGGTCACGTGACATCACATCTTAAATATAACCTAATAATAATGTCTTATGACACTTTTCCTGCTGGGATATCACAGCCCAAATATCAGCATCAGTAGCTCAAATGTTGGTGTTTTATTGATGATTCTGCATAACCTGAAGATATTTTGAAGTATGCTGGTTGCTTTCACCCATTGACTTCTATAGTGAAGAAAAAAACACTATGGAAGTCAATGGGCAAGCATCATTTTTAAAAAATATCTTCTTGTGTGTTCAACTGAAAAAAGAAAATCAGATTGGATTTGAAGAAGTCAAGGATGAGTGTATTTACAAGCACAAGCAGAAGAAGCAGAAAATTATCAAAGATTTGATGATTTCAGAAACTGTTTGCCAGATTTCTCACCAATCCCAGCAGGCACAAGACATCAACATGACATCAGATTGACTTTGTACACCAAGGTCATGAGGACGTTGCATTTTGTTTGGAAACGATAGTCAAGTTGACGTCAGAACCTAACGTCAGGCCAACATCCAACCTAAGATCAAGCAAATTTCAATGTCTTATGATATAACAGCTTGATGTTGTGTGGACGTTATCACTATGACCATTAAAGTGATAACGTCCATACAACATCAAGCTGTAATATCATAGTATGACGTCTATCAGATGTTAAATTTTGGTCACTATATCTGCTAAATAAAATGTCAGTACTTTAAGATGTTTAAGATGTTGGCTCGTCGTTGGATTTTGGTCACTTTTCAACACAACCTAAAATCAACCAAATATCAATGCATTTTATTGTTATTATTGGATGACAAAAAAAAATGCTGTCCTTAGACGCTGGCTAGACATTAAATTTTGGTCACTTGATAACACAACCTAAATCTAACCGAATATTAACATCTTATGATGTTGTGTGCCTGCTGGGTCGTTTGAATCAAAAAAAAAAAAAAAAACCATGGAAAACTTATTTTGTGGACACCTGATTTATAAAACATTTTATTACAAACCTGGTAAGGTGCATGCTAAATTTCTAAATGCACAAACTGATTCACTCCGAGACAATTAAAACAAAAAGTTAATTGTGCTTGCCTATCACTAAACCTGATGTTTCCTGCCATAGTTTATATAAGAACTAATTAAATATCCATTGAAATAAACACGAGAAACATGGAAGCCATCTATAAGATATTAGACAGAGAAAGCCTTTGAGAGCTGTTTCCTCTTGACCGTTCTGACTTCATTCTTGAACTGTTATTATTCACTGTGACATTTTCATGCTATAGCTCTGGCCTATGAATCTTTGATCTGAAAACAGTCCCAGAACTTTTTCTTTTAATGGTGATCTGGGCCAGTGGTGCATGAGGTGTTGGATTTTTAAAAGGCCCACATGTCGTTAACAACAGACTCAAATGAGCAACACATATGAAAAATACACTTTCTGTTGTGCAATGTTAAACTTATATGATGCAAATGTGTGCAATAAATGTCCTCTTGTGTGTCGAACTTCATTTGAGAGCAGGCACAGCTGTAAACAGCGCTCAGACTCAAAGATCAGTCTTTAATTAAAAGCATGAGAGGCTGAGATGAGGCAGAGACTGAGCTACAGCTGTGTGTCCTCTTCTTCAACCTCTATCTCTCCGTTTTGTCCGATTGAGCGCAAGATCCAACATCCCGAGAGAGCCCAGTCTCCCTAATATTCTGCCAAGCACAGGCTAATACATCCTCCTTCACAATTTTCCCTGGCACGTCCTCAACACGGAATTCCCAGAGCCAACAGTTCGCAGATTGGAGAACAGGAGCTCCAACATGGCCAAAGACAAAATCCAGCTCTCCCTTCGACATCTATATGAGAAACGATGAAGATAAACGAATCATCTGCAGGACTTTAGATATTATGTACTGCTGCCAGTACAGCGTCTGGATTTATGATCCTGAACCACAGAGAAAGTCCAGTTCTGAGGAGCAAATGTGAAGCAGCTGCTATTACGCAATACTTCCGCAATGACCCGTGTGGATCGCCTCAGGGTGGCTGGCACAACCTAGGGAGACCGTAAACTACTGACCTCGCAGGTTCAATTCCATCTAAAGACTTCCTAAGCCAATCTAGAGTGAAGGTGTTGGGGATTTATGTGCATAGTTTTAAAGGGTGGTGAGTGAAGCGGACTCTGAAAGCTGTCATGGCTCACTTTTTCCAGATTTAAGGAATGAAGGAATATTCCAGATTCAATAGGAATTAAGATGCATTTGTTCAAGTGTTGATGATTATTACAAAAAATAAAAATAAAAATCCGTTCTTCCTCATTTTCTCAAAAATAAATATAAACAAATTTAATTCTGGGTTGTAGATTTTTATTAAAGACGCTTATAATGGAAGTGAATGTTAAAATGTATAAAAATTACAACAAAATGTATAACAATTACAACAACATAAGCAGTTGTAAAATCAGATAAATTAGGTTATAACAAACAAATAACAGAAAAATTAATCAAAATAATTTATAAAATAATAAATAAATAAAGGGTTATAATAAAGGGTTAAAGTTCATTTTCACAACAACATAGTATAGCCATCCTAGTGCTGTGTTTGATCCTGTCATTTTTCTGATGATTGATGCAATATCCTTCACTGCAATGCGGGATTCGTCGGCCTTTTGCTATAAAAGGAAGGAGCAGATAAGACTATTATGAATGGGAATTTGTCAGTAACTGCTACGGTTTGTATGGACCCGTTTTTTCTTCCTCCAGATCATAACATGTAAGTGATTGAAATTGTTGCCTCTGCCTCGTAGTTTGCAAAATATGTATTTAATAGTGGGTTGTACCTTGTAATTGCTCTACTCTGCTTGTAATCACTTATCTTTTAAACATTAGAGCTTGTACTGTATCTTTGAGGTCAAATCTTTATGAGGTTATTCACATATTGCGTCCAAAACCATGTTGAAAACACAACGTGTGCTTCTTTACCAATTGAAATGTGTTTCTTAACTCACGATCCTCTGCCGTTTGTCTTTGCTATGGCCACCATCAGTTGTTCCCCACATGTGCTGTGGTCAGTTTTCAAAATAGTTCAACTTTTGCCACTGTGGATTAATACTGAATTTGTGTCGTTGTTATTACTAGGGGTTAGGATTAAGAGTAGAGTACACTGTAAAAAAAATGCAGGGTTCCACACAATTCATTCATGTTGTCCAAACACAAATGGATTCAGTTAACTTAACACTTTTAACAAATTTATGTGGATTGAACATTAAATTTTGTTGTTCCAATGAAATCTCAAGAACTGTGTTGTTTTAGTTCATTTTAAATAAGTAGCTTGAAGGAACAAAAAATATATATATATTGAGTGTAATATCCTGGTGTTTAACTGCATTACTTTATTGCATTCCTGCATTGAACTCTCACATACTCTGTGCTGAATACTTCATAACCATGCTGGACGATTCTCTTTGTCTTGTGCTAAACGTAATCAACAAATCTCAACAGTCTGGGTCACTGGACCAATCAGCGCAGATTAGCATCGTGTTTAGGAGGTGTTTGGGATAAAAGAATCGCTGAACTAATCATATGGGAGTCACTGGGATAATTAGGTAAAAATAAATGCATATTATGAGACAATGAAAGTGTCTTTTGACCTTGCATGCATATCAGCCTGTTGGAGACCCCAAAACCAAAATAAGAATTTTTATAGTGCAAAATAGGGGCTCTTTAATAATAAAGTATTATGGTATTATGGTAGTAGTTATGTAATATATTAATTGTAGGCAGGTAATAAGCCACAAATACACTGTAAAAAATGTTAGTTTTCACAAAATTTCTTCAAGTTGTCTTAATAAGTTAACCAAATTTAAGTGGATTTAAAATAAGACAATTAAGTTTTACCAAACTCAAGAATTTTGTTGTTTCAGCTTATTTTTAATAAGTAGTTTGTACAAGCATGAAAAGAATATTTGAGTGTAGTGAAAACAGGTACTTAAACTAAAGTTTTGCCACATAGTTATATAACATTAAAAGCTTCAAAGTCATTAACCCAATTTTTATGTAATTGATATATTCTAGTTAGTTATTGGTAACCAATATTATCCTAATGTTAATGGTGTTGATCCCTTAATTGAACCTGTAACGTTGTATTGCTGCTTACTGAAATTACTGCATTTTCCTTATTAAGTGCAAAGCCAAAAATAGTTAAAATCCAAGGTAGCAAAGAATTCTGGCCCAGATTTGGCGTAAAATTGTAGCAAGTGTTCGTCTGGCATACAGTATGTGGGCCAAACAGGGCCCAGGTTTGGCAGATGTGGCACCTTCTTTAAGGCGACACAACAGACTTGGGCCAGATATCAAATATAGTATTTGGCCCAGATATTAAAAATGTATAAATGGGCCACGTAAGTTTGGCTTATCTTGACCCACTTTTAACCCTTTAAGTCAGGCCCGTGCAGAGACCGTCCAAAGGGCATGGGCAGGATAAATTTTTTTAAGGGGGGGGGGGGGGAGGGGGGGGGGGGTGCTGCAGATCTGCAGAGTGGATGCGCGCGTACTGAAGAGTGGTGTTACCGCGCGCGTCCTCAAGAGCGGTGTTGTCGCGCGCCTACTGAAGGGCGGGATCAAAGGTGTGCCGCGTCGCGGGGGCACTTTTGATCATTTTGGAAGGGCACTTTCTATCCAAGACTAAAAAGGGCATGTGCACTGCACAGGTTGAACCCTATGTGTGCACCTGCCTGCTTTAAGTTGCACTCCTTAAAAATAATTGTTGGATTGATAGTATACTGACACAACTCTGATAAAGAGTAATAAGCTATTAAAATAATAATGATATGGATAAAAGATCACCCATGTGGTTATGATGCCTGTGATACATTAAAATTATTTTGAGTAAAGAAAAAATTCTACCAATCAGGTCGCTATGAGAAAAAGCGCAGCCATAAAGCGAATTGCTTCATGGGTTTATCAAATTAACTGCAGTTGTGACACAACAACATACCTGACCCAATTCGGGCCCACTTATGCGTTATCAACTTGGTTGAGGTTTGACCCAGATAGGGTCCATGTTTGGCCTTTGTATGTAAGCCAGACTTGGTCCAATCACTGTTATTCATTGTGGCATGTGGACCAAGCAAAAGTTGATAGTCTGGGCCAGAGAGATTGTGCTATGTGGGATATTTCCTAAAAATCTACTGTAAAATCTGACAGTATAATAAGCTGGGCAGAAAAAAAAACTGACACACGTTTACATTTACAATAGAATAAACATCAGAAAGTGTAAAACTGCAGAATGGAGCCTGAAGCAAAGTTTGTACGATCCGACAGTGGCCTGTGATTTACAGCAGGGCGTCTCTGCTCTTTATGTGTCCATAATACAATAGCTTCCTCTGCGGTTTTAACAGGCAGCCGTGATGGAAGCAACACAACTGAACACCTGTCTGGGAGTGATCACATCTCCTGTGAAGGTGTGTGCACTGTATACAAAGGGACAAAGTGAAGGATGAACTCTATATCTTTGACCTTCACTTCAAGTTCACAATTCCCCCAGAAAGCGTCCATGAAACATTAGAGTGAAGCACGGACTTTCCTCATCTTCTTGGACGGTGATGAACATGAACTTCTGACACGCTCTTTCAATAGAGGAGTCGTGAATGTTCTGCCAGTAAATGATAAAGTGAGCTCAGTTTTCCAAAGCAGTCAGAAGGCTGGTCTGGACAAGTTTCACAGCACCCAAACTCAATCCCCAGATGGAGAATAAGCGGTCCCTGTGTGCTTATATTAAGGTGATCTTTAACATTCAATATCATACAAGCAAGGGTTTTGATGTTAAAAGAAACAGCATGATTTAGGAGCATAACATTTTACAGTTCATAACCAACATGTAGATATGAGTAACTTAGATTATCAAGGCACATTATCCGCCACTGAAAACTGCTGTAAATTTGAAAAAGCTGTGCTGGCCTGTGCATCTCTGAGTAACACACACTGTCATTTAGCTCAAAAGTGAATCACTGGTTTATAATGAAGCAAAGGATTCAGTGACTCACCCCCAAAAAGCTGAATGTCACCACATATTTGTGTGCTGATGTAACCAATCTGTAGAAAAACCAAACATCTCCTCTCCACTAAGAATAAAGAACAAATGTCTGAAATATGAAGGTAAAAAATGAGCTAGCAAAAAGTCAGCAAGACATATACAAACTTTATGAACACTGCGGAGTCAATCATATTCAAGGAACAGAACTTTTTTTCCCACATTTATGCAAAATAAAACATTTCATAAATTTTCCTTCAGCTTAAGTCTTTATGTTTTAGAGGTCACCACAGCGGAATGAGCCGCCAACTATTCCAGCATATGTTTTACACCGCTGATGCGCTTCTAGCTGCAACCCAGTATTGGAAGACACTTATACAAACTCACACTATGGCCAATTTAGCTAATTCGATTTACCTATATCACATGTCTTTGGGTTTGGGGGAACCCGGAGCACCTAGGAGAAACCCACACGAACATGAGGAGAACGTGCAAACTCAATACAGACACGCCTACTGATCAAGCTTAGACTCGAACCAGTGACCTTCTTGTGAGGTGACAGAGCTAACCGTGTGATACCACTCACACCAAAATGTTTAGAAAATACAGGATTTTAACTTTTTAATTTTCAAGTTCACAAATAATGTCATTGATTTGGTGAAAAAACACACAAAATGACTTATTTTCAATGTAAAAGGTAATTGTGGACTGGATTGTTTTTACCTTTTATCAAGTCTTGGACATGTAAATAATTAATAACAACACTGGCTATGATACATTGTTGGATTTTCACTTTTTCTCCATAATTTCATATTGGTTGCTGTTTTTGCCCCATTTACTTCCATTATAACCACATTTGATGGTGTGTACAGTAAATACAGTCTTTGTTTTTATTTACTCCATGTAGTTCTGAGAGCTGAGATGCAGATTTAGATTTTCTCAGGCACATCAAGGAATGTGCATAAAGGTCACTCTCACACTCACAGACACACATACACACACTTTAATTAGCTGTTATACTCAATGTAAAATCCAGTTTTGCACTGTCTGTCTAAAGGGTTAATGGAGCCAACTGATGATTGTCAGTAAAAATGACTAATTTTACTTCTTTCCAGCAGGGAAAACCACCAACAATCAAAAATGCATGATTATGTATCTAATGCGATCTGGCGGCACTTCTTTTAGCCACTATGCTCCAAAAATTTGGAATTGTCTCCCAAATGAAGCGAAAGAACCTCCCAGCATTCATGTTTTTAAAATGCATGTTAAGACCCACCTTTTGAAAATTGCGTATGAATATAACAGTTTGTGAAGTGTATGCATTTTATGTATATTGTGTAGGTGTATGTATGCATGTACGGTGTGTGCATGCATATGTGAGGACTATTCTGTGTGTGATTGAGTGGATATATGCATATATACGCTTACATGTTTGCTTTTATCGGAGTATATATTTGTTTTTTATTATGCTTTATTTGTCTATACATCCTTTATGTGATTTATTTTAATGCTTGTTTGTTGTTTACGAAGCGCTTTGAGTTGCATGTATGTAGGAAAAGTGCTATACGAACAAAATGTATCATTATTATTATTATTATTATTATATGGTGTCATGGCTTTGTAATCAAGCAAATGTGGTTATAATGGAAGTCAATTGGGCAAAAACAGCCAACAATAGTAAATTATGTACAAAAAAATGAAAATCAATCAAAAGCAATGTAATGTCATGTCCAAGACTGTGATAAAAGGTTAAAAAAGTCCACAATCACTTTTATATTGAACATTTTTCAAAAGTTTTGTGTGTTTTTGTTACCAAATAAGTGACATCATTTATGAACTTGGCAATTAAAGAGTTAAAATCCTGTAAATCTTCTAAACAGGACTTTTGATCAGGACTGAGGGTGATTGACAGATTTATGCAAAAAGAAAATTGAAAACAATATTTATCTGATGCACTTTTACAGCAGTTTAATTTACTGGATGCTTTTATTCCTAACATAAGAAAAATGTAGTAAATTTGCCCACAGTGTATAGTTGAGTTTTTTATTCAAAGCATTTTCTCAAAATATGTGTCAAAATAGGATTTGTCACTAAAAATCATTCTGCTAGCTGAAACACAGAAAACGTTAGGGTCAAATTAAGACACAAAATCACCCCAGAATGGATGAAAACCCTAACAGAACATAAGGGTTAATACTCTGGTATGCTTAATAGCTTTCATTAACAAAGAGTTGCTAATACTAAACAGTATAATATACTTCACAACAGCATAGTTAAGAAAACTATTGTTTTATTACAGTATCTTTTCATGTGGGGTGAAAACTGCATCACAAACAATGACAAAAAATGAAAAGCATTACCCAAAAGTATAAAAGAGCAGCAGGAAGGGTGTAAAGACACTGCAAGGCAGCTTTGTACAAATCTTTGGTAAATAAATCAAAATAAAAGAAACCAGTTAAGTCTTTGATGAACACAGAGAAACTGCATGACAAATACCAGGAACCAAATAAATATATAAATAAAAGGAGACTAGCTGAAAGCGCTGATGTTGTTGTGACAGAAAGGGCTGGGAGAGGTTGAATTAATAGCATCTGCTGACTGCATATAGGGGGATTTTTATGAACTGCCTGTTGGAGATATTAAGCACAGATGAGTCTAGTTTTAAATCACAGACACACCGTGAACTGAAAAAACTAACGTTGTGTTAAAGTTGTCATATTATGCTACTTTGAAAAAAGCAATATAACTCCAAGGTCTTCAGAGCATGTGTGAAAGTAAAGTTTTGGCAAAAACATCAACTTTCTTTTAGACCACAAAGTAAAAAACTTTTTTTTAAAAAAGCAGATTTCCCTTTTTGGATGGAAACAAAAAATGAATAAATAAATCTGTTTTTTACAAATGAGCTGCTTCTTCCCGCCCCTTTCCAAAAGTGGGTGGCGCCTTTACTGCATTACTGCTCCAACTATATATATATATATATATATATATATATATATATATATATATATATATATATATATATATATATATATATAAAGAGTTTTTTAACAACTGTTCAATAATCACAATGTTCTGCCAAAAGCACACAAAACAGAGTTCAAAAAGAGTTGGGAATGTCTGTGAATGTAAACAGTTGCATATGCATCAGCATATTAGGTCTGTGAAACAGCGACAAAACAGCTGTAACTCAACTAGGCCTCTATAACTCTTGTTGTCTGAATTATGTAAAATCAGCATATTGTGGTGTGTACATTGCTGGAAGAAATCTCAGAACTATAAAACAGGGCATTTAAAAGAGTTCAGAAATAGTGCTTCATCTTTTTGAAGTGGGCTTATACACTCAAGCAGTGACATTGTGCATTAAAGGAGGTTACAATTATAATATACCTTAATATTACCACTTTAATTCTGTGTATGTCAATGAAAAGATGAATCTATCTCAACATCTGTGTTTCTCTCTGCCATTTTATAGTGAATTTAGTAATATGAGCTAAGGGAAATGGTTTTCTGCTGTTTTTCTCCCTTTATTCTTGAACCAATGTTTTTCTCATTTTGGCTGGAGCTGCAGGTACAGAACATCCGTTGATCTGCCGAATGCCTAAGCCAGTCCAGAAAGCTCTCAGCACTTTGTAATCCTTCATTTTTTTTCCTAATGGCTGATCTTAAGGGCTAAGTGTGGTGAGAGATATCGTGCTTTGGTAAAACAGCAGAAAGGCATAGATATTTTTAATCCTTGTAATTGAGTAAATTACATTTATTATGAATTATCATTTATTAAAATACCTAACATAACACAAAAATGAAGGAGCTCAGAAAAAATACCAAACAATCTTCTGCATTTAATGTGAAATAAGAAGCATATTAGAAGAATGTAAAATGTATAGTTTCTGTCCTTGATTCTGATTGGTTGGGTCACATTAAACAAACATACAAATATCTAGTTACTGTACAGTAATTACTCTTCTTATAGACAAATCTTACACAAGCCTTATAGACAAATTATGTCTAGTTTAAACTATAAAATCATGAGAAATAGTATACACTGTTAAAAAAAATAAATTATTATACTATGCAAACGAAGGCGGTTCATTCCGCTGTGGTGACCCCTGATTAATAAAGGGACTAAGCCGAAAATAAAATAAAATGAATGAATGCATAAGAAGTTTCAGTCTGAGTTTTTGTTTCAGCTCCATAATACGAGTCATTAAACCTGACACAGGCACTGATCCCATCGGTGCTCTGGCACTCAAGCACCCACAAAACAACACCCACGCCATTACTGTACATGACAACATGCTGAGCATGCATACTATTTTTATTGGACTGTCTGTTTAAGATGTTTTATGTGACCTGCACATATAACTCTCTTACTGTAAATAAGGGGACCTATGCCCCTTTTTACGAGATGTAAAATAAGTCTCTGATGTCCTTGGTGTGTATGTGAAGCTTTAGCTCAAAATAGCCCACAGATAATGTTTTAATAAGTCTTTGAAATCTTTGATTCTAGTTGTGCCATTTTAGTGACTGTCACTTTAAATTCAAATGAGGTTGTGCTCTTTTCAAAAGAGGGTAAAGGTACAAGGGATGTGTCAGCATAGTGGCATGTTCAATAGTAATGAGGGAAAGATCATTATTAAGATCACAGGACCTTTCTTCTCAGATGGCATGTACAAAAGTAGAATGTGAAATCAAATGTTTGCGTTTTTATCAAGTGTAATTATAAAAAATAAATAAATACATTTTTATCATAAGAAGCTGCTTGTGTTTACACACTGCTGCCACACACAACTCAGCTGCCCAACTGTGTAACTTGCACACATACACACAAAAACAAGCAAACTATTCCAGCACACAAGAAAACCCAGCATGCATCTGTCTAGGTTTTGACAAAAAAATATCAAAATTAGTGTCATGTAAGGCATTCACTCTAGTCATCAACACAACATATTAAAGGGATAGTTAACCCAAAAATAATAGGTCCTCTTTAATTTCTGGAGCATAAAATATGTTTCTTGGATTTTAAACGATGATGAAAATGAAAACTAACCGAGGACTTTTTACTATAAGGGATGTACCTTAAAGTAATTCAATAATTCAACATTGTGAAATTGAACATGCACAATATTGATATCACGCACACTTATAGTGAACAATTATTTAAACTTTTAGAGAGACTATTAAGAATATTCAGATTATTTCAAGTGATTATTCATCATAGCAGCAAATGCTTAAAGACTTAATAGGTTGCTTATTATCAAACATTAACATTTTCATATTAAAGAGGACTACAAGATAAAAATTCTAGCAATTTATAGGTAAGACAAGGCAAGTTGATTTATATAGCACATTTCAAACACAATGATAATTCAAAGTGCTTTAGATAAACAAGAACAAAAGAAACTAGTATAAGAAAATAAAAACAACAGAGAATAAAAATTATTAAAAACAGATTAAAATAGACCTTTTGTTTGTTACAGTAAGTTAACCTGAAGTAGGTACCATTTGTTAACAAGTTTTTTTTTAACTAAACAATGTAACAACTACAAGAGCCGTTTTTAATCTTAAGTAATGTTGATTTCTTAGTTAATCCCTAATAAGGACAATTCTTTATACTTTTTGTGAATCAATTGACTTAATAACATATACATATATATATATATATATATATATATATATATATATATATATATATATATATATATATATATATATATATATATATATATATATATACATATATATACATATATATACATACACACACACACACACACACACACACACACATATACATATATATATATATATACATATATATATATATATATATATATATATATATATATATATATATATATATATATATATATTTATTTATTTATATATATATATGGCTAATTCTCACTGTTGATTTGATTGCGTCAATCAAAATGTACTAATGAGACTTTAGTGTGAAGTGTTACCTATTGGAATTTCATTTGTTTAAAATTTGTATTTACTAAACATGTTTGAGCAATAAATTGTTTTAAAAATATCATAAATCGTGATCAAAGCCTCAGCAATTATTAACAAGAAAATCATTTTCTGAAAGCAATAAATCTCAAAAGGCTGTGGTTTATAATGAATTCAGTCTTCCCTCTGCATTGTGGCCATATAAACATGGTTTCAAATTCACTGTGAAGCATGCCTTCTTGGGGATTATTGCTTTATTAGACTTCAAGATGACCTGCAGTTTTGGCAAACGTCAGTCTTGTGACCTCCACATGCGCTTTTAGTAAAGTGATTGAGCACACAGCTGATTCACACTTCCATTGGCCAGCAGCACAGCCTAAATATCTCACACTTACTGGAAGCGCAGATCATCTGTGAAATCATTGAGGTGTTATATTAAACGTCTTAAGCAACATACAGAATCCACGCCTTTTGAACACACTTTCACATTTAAGCGATCATAGATTTTTTTTTTGTGCCAGATGACATAATGGCATGACAGACTCCAGGGACTGAAGGATTGGCAGTCCGCTTGGTTCCCGAAAAACATCCCATGGTTAGACATTGTGAGAAATTATTCAGCAGGCCTGCTGAAGTCAGAATGTACTGCTCCAAACCGGCCGCTATAAATCACCCTGCGCACAGATGGAATTAGTCCTCACGTACCACATCTAAAAGAAGACGTCATATTAAGTCATAAGTGTGCGTTTGTGTGTGGCGAGCTGCTTTTAAGGACTGGATGGATCCACTTTAAATGCTTGAGAAAGATTAGGAGAGAGGAATGCAAACATGCACACAACACAAAAACCTTAAGATAAACATAGCAACTGAGTTCATGTTTGGTTTAGAAACATGACTGAATATTTAGTTTAGAGGAGAGTTATGGATGATTTTTGTTTGCAATAAATGAAAAATGGCATGAAAATGAACCAACTTTTTAACAGCTTTATTCTAGTGGCTTTTTAAAATATGTAACAGATTAAAGGATAGAAAATTTTCAATTTTGTCTCTTGTCTGTGTTTATGGAACTGCCAGACTGTCAAATAGTTTATTAGTGGCTGGGATTTTTCTCTGAATACTTTGTTACATTATGGTATTCAGCATTTGATTCAGATTAAAACCTTTCAAAGTTGTCCTAAAACTTTTAAACAACACCCATTCTTCCCTTGAAACAATTTTGAATAACTTTTTTGATCCACTTAAAAATGTTGACTACAGCAGTGCGTGGCAATGGTCTCTATGAGTGAGTCATTAAATCATTCAACAAATCAATTTACTCAAATAGACAAAACAGCAAAAAATAAAAATAAATTGTACACTTTCATACTATATTGTGTGTTAAAAATTGTATTTCCAATGTATAAAAAACTAGCAGGCGAACAATATGACCAGGTCCAGACTTTACTAATTCTTAATTTAGGAATTTATGGACATCAGCGAAGCATTAAGCTGAAATGAGCTGAAAATGTTCCTCATTCATTCATTTTATTTTCGGCTTAGTCTCTTTATTAATCTGGGGTTGCCAGAGCGAAATGAACCACCAACTTATTCAGCATATATTTTACTCAGCGGATGCCCTTCCAGCTGCCACCCATCACTGCGAGACACCCATACACACTCATTCACACACACATGCACTACAGACCATTTTAGTTTACCCAATTCACCTGTACCGCATGTCTTTAGACTTGTGGGGGAAACCGAAGCACCCTGAGGAAACCCACTCGAACACAGGGAGAACGTGAGGCATTTCCACTCAGAAATGCCAACTGACCCAGCCAAGGCTCGAACAGCAACCTTCTCGCTGTGAGGCGATCATGCTACCCACTGCGCCACCATGCAGCCGAGCTGACAATGTAACAATTAAATTGAAAAATAACTTTTTAGTTTTTAATCATGGTGTGATGTGTAAATTTAATAACATACAGTGTTTACATATGTAATGAGATAAAATGGCAGGAGGTCAACAATCTGTGGAATTTTCTGTGGGCTCAGACATGTGGGCTTCCTGATGACTAGGGCCAGACAGAATCTTCAGACATTTTTTGCGATTTCTGAGCAGAATTTTGTTAAAAGTCTGTGGATTTATGCAGAATGATATTGGAAGTATAATAACTAAAATCCTAATACATGAACTAAAAAGTAATACCCTTTTAACTTGTATTTAATGTTTATAATGCAAGTCCAATTAGATCCACTTTATTTGGAAAATAAATTACGTTTTCTATATAATAGATCTACTAAAAGACAGAAAATATTACTTCACAAACTGTTTTGTAAATAAATTATATGAACATTTTCATATTAGTAAAGAATTTTACTGAAATAATTCAAACACTGAATAAATATAAATTTACACACAGTTACAGAAGAAAATAAACAGAATCAATAATGGGCTAAAAATCTGCAAAATTCTGGCATACTGATGACCTACTGAATGATATTTAATAATTCATTTTTATGTATTATGTATTATATATGTTTTTGACATTAAAAATGTCAGCAACTATTAATGACCAAGGATCACAGTTTCAGCTAAAAACCAAAATTGGGCAAAATTGCTAGAGGCACCATGGAGCCCTCCAACTGCTCTTCACTTTAACCGACACTGCCCCCTACAACAACAACCACCTCCAAATCCCCCTCCCCTTCAATTTTGTTTGTGATACCAGACCACCCCCTCCCCATCTTAAACCTTCTACCTCGAAACAGCAGCATGAACACTGTCAGGGCAGCACGATCATCGATTGCCTCGAGAGCCAGTTAAGCTTGTGACGGTACTGTGTGTGTACTGCAACTGGCATTTGTGTGACTCATCATTTCAGAAATGTTTGAATAAACTCCACCACAAAAACATCAAATAAACTTACTTGGTATTTTCACTAATGAGCTGTTTTTCAGCTTCATCATTGTCTGTTGCTATCACTGACTGCTGTTTATCTGATGTACAGGAGAAGCAGACACACACATTGGAACAGTGAGAGGGGAGAAGCAGCTCATTTGCATTTAAAGCAACAGGCTACAAAAACAGCTGCACTGTACTCATACACCACAATAGGCAAATTCTGGAGGCTATATTAAATAGTCTGAAGGGTATTTTGAGCTAAAACTTTACAGACCTCCTGGAGACACCAAAGGGTCATCTTACATCTTGTAAAAGGGGTCAAATAGATGCCCTTTAATTTTCAGCTGAAGAAATAAAAAAGTAGTTTACGTCTTGGATTTTGGATTGGAGGGTGAGCTAAATGAACTTACATTTTTGGCTGATCTATCCTTTTAAGGACTTCCAAATGTGACTCCTAAACAATGTGAATTAATGATAAATTAGCCAAGTACAAACATTATCTCAATATCTCAAGTACTCAGCTGAAAAGTAAAAGCTTAAAAGCAGGCACATTCATCTCAATGGTCTGAGCTTCTTCTTTTTGTGACTGGGCTCTTAGCAGGAATCTCCATGGTGATGCGACAGGCTATTCACAGAGCATTTGGCTCCCTCTCATGCGCTTTATACTAAGGACTCATACATCTTAACACCATATTCTCAAAGAAAAAGAAACCAGAAGAGTTTGAACAGAAGCCAGAGCTCCTAATGCCTACTTCACAAAGAAAGACAATTCTGAAGAAAATGTTCCAAAACCTCAATAAAAACAACTTGCCGAGCGTTCACACATCATCTGTGAATAATTTGCGTGGCAGTTAAATGAGAGCACTTTTCCTCTGATCTCCTCTTGTTAAAATGTATAGTTCTCATTTCATTATTCACAACTTTTTAACAAGGAGACAATCAGCTTTGTTTGGTTTGTAAACCCATGGAAGCGAACAGAAAAACGCATTGATATTTCTTTCCCCCCTAAAATATTCGGGCTCTGTGCCATTCCTGTGATGGAGACCTCCTGATTGCCTGTCGTAAAGAAAACCAGGCGAAGAGGCTCTTAAAGGGCTTTAATAATTTAGATGCAACAACAAGACACTTATTTGGTGTTTTCCAGCTTTCAAAACAAGCGTCTTTGTGTCTAATACAATAGAAGTGCTAAAGGATTACAGTCATGTCATCAATGACAGGGGAAAAAATCTGTTTCAAATTACAGCAAAGACTAACATGATCTCAACAGCATCTGCATGAATGTCATGTAAACTGTGGTTCTACTGAATATACATTTTACTTACACTTGTATAAACACTGAAATGTACAATAGGAGAGTATTAGCAGCAATACATAAACTAACAACATCTAAAATATAAATTATTTACATAAGAGCAACTTCGCAGACTGTGAATTACACTAATATTTAGTGCTTATGTAAGTAACATATGGATATTGGAAATATGAAGGGACTGATCTCAGAACCGGCATTAGGGCAGTTAATAGAGTGAAACAACAAGTAATGTTGTAATAATAAAGCTTTCAGTGCCTCTGTTCTCCATTGGTAACCTTAAAATTCAAAACCTTTCTTGAAACTCTAATAAAACATCTTTCCATCTTAATGCAGTCTCACACAAAGCATGCTGCAAATCATTACAGCGGGGAAAATAAGTATCGAACATGTCACCATTTTTCTCAGAAAACATATTTCTAAAGGTGTTATTGAAACTTTACCCAGATGTTGGTAACAACCAAGGAAATCCATATGTGCAAAGAAAACAAATCCTATCAGTTTACAGATTAAGTTATGTGTAATAAAATAAAATGGCGCAGAGAAAAAGTATTGAACACATGAAGGAAGTGAGGTGTAGAAAGGCAGTGAAAGCCCAGACAGCAGCTATATCTCTCAGTAGTTCTACACTAAACGTCTGCACTTTGTCATTGCAAATTATTATTCACTGCTTCAGTCCAACATCTACATTAGCAGGAGGATGTAAACACGGTGGACATTTCAGCATGACAATGATTCAAAACACAGCCAAGGAAACTTTCAACTGCTTTTTCACAAAAACGAAAATCAAGCTGTAGAATGGCCCAACCAATCACCTGACTTGAATCCAATAAAAAATACTAATTAAAGCTCAGATTTGAGCATTTATATGAATTTCATGACATGAGACTACTACATATTTACTTTTTAGATGTAAATTTAATTATATTTACCTTTAAAATGTTTCAAGTCCAAATTGTGTGCTTTATAAAAGGTCTGTAGTGTATATAAGTAAAAATTCGAAACCAGTCTACAAAGACAGTTACACATTTACAATTTATCCAAATATTCAGCGATTGCCTTTTTTGTGCATATTCCACATTCTAACCCTCCAAAATATGACCAATAAATCAAACACAATGCGAGCATGAGGACACAGTCTAAAGTGATAATACTGAATTGGCTGCATGACAAGCTAACAGAACGAACAACAACAGCTGATGTTTATCACACTGCTCTCCTAAAAACTGTGTGAGAAATTCTCCACCCAGAATGCTTTGAGGCACATGTGTGCAAATCCTTTCTAGAGCTGGACTCCCTCAGTCTCTCTTCTTCGTCCATCGACACAGAACTCACATTGTTATTAAACAGCCCTCCCTCTTTATCCGACCTTTCCTTTTTTTTACAGTGGCATGTTATTGAACTCCAGAGACCACCTGGTAAAATAAACATCCAAATAAAAAAGGAGATGTAACAAAGCCCTGGTGCCTCCTCAGTGAAAATAAAGAAGCGTGTCCGCTTTCCCTCCTACTAGTCAGGCGGCTCCAGCTCACGGCTCTTATTTTACAGACTTTTTTCCTATGTGAAACCGCAGCCGCATGCACTCGTGTCAGTCTCATAATTGAGAAAATGACTTCTGGAGGAGCTGGGGTGAATGATGGGTGACCCTCGTGCAGTGTTTTGACATGTATCCGCCAGCTATCCACCCTTTCCTATGCCCCATGATGCTTTGCGTGAATTATGGGAGTAACTTCCTTTCAACTGTAAACAATCAGTGTGTTTTAAAGACGATGAGGTGGAATTATTCTTCTCAGAGCTCATCCATCTGTATTATAACGGAAGTTGTTAGAATTAACACATTAGTTTCTGCAGGCAACATTAAACAACATTAAAGTTGAATATTGCTGGACTATAGGGAATACAAAGCAAAAGGATAATCAGGAGAAACAGTGAAATAAATAGAGCTTTGGCCACAGATATGCTTGTAATACTAAGTCGGATGAAAAAAAAAAAAGCCAAACACTATTAGCCGTTCTGTGAAATTGTAAGTTTTGTTTAACAGAACCAGAATTTTTTTCTAAATATTTCCAGTAATATTTTTATTCTGGAGAAAGTTCTAATTATTTTAGTTTTGTTGGAATAAATAAATATATCCAAAAATTACAATCCAGGCTTACTCTGAAAACATACCCCTACATATTTCTGTAGAACGCCAATTACGTCCCAGGAGCTACTTTTTTTTTTGCAGTTTTTGTTTTTACGAATCCACCAGAGGCTGCTGTGTATGCTTTTTGAGATCACAAATTTCTCTTGCAAGTGCCAATCGCACCTGCTGGTCTCATGTAAATCCACAAGAGGCGACTGACTGACTGACTTACTGATCGATCAACTGAGCCACCCTCCTCCTTTCCTAAACCCAACCAATAGTGTTTTCAAAAGCATGGATTGACCCGCCCACCCACCCACATCCCTAAACCTAACTGACAGTTTTGAAAAACAATCCAGATAATCCTTTGCCTGATTTTTACCACGTTTTCAGATTTTACCACATTTTATTTGTTGGCTTTTGTTTACCCACTTTCTGGAAACTTTCTTCGCCTGATTCAAACCTCGTCGTTGTAGTCAACTCCTCTCTCCATCTCAAGTCCGCCGACGTACATGGTGAGCTAACTGAACAAACTGGTAACAGCAGGAAAGCCGTCCATATAGAGGTAAGCGGTCAGCTGGTAAACGTGAAAATGGATGGCGTCATACCGTCCCGTAGTATTCATTCATATCCAAAATAGCTACTGACAAAGGATTAAAAACAACCTAAGTGGACCAACGTGCTTCACAATAACTAAAAACCACAAACAAAAAGAGTAAGTCAAAGACAACAAGTAAAAAAAATACTTAAATAATTTTTTTTTTCATTTACCGGCTCAGAAGCTAGTAAAATATGCAATCAAGCATATTCATGTGTTAAAGCCTGTCAAACAGGAAAGGTTTTAACTTCGAGTTAAAAAAAGAGAGACGGTGTCAGTCATGGAAATTTTTTTTTTTAAACTGGCCACAGAACAAACCACTGTTGTCCAATGACTTGCATAATTACCATAGCCAAGCCTTTAAACTGAACTTTAAACTGAATACTAGTATCTTGCAAAATAGTACTGTTATCATGCCACAGACATTAAAGTAGTTATTAAACTATCAGGCTATCAGGAGGACTAATAATTTAATAATCAAGTGGATTATTCGCAGAAAGACATTTAAAATGATTTGTTTCGGTTCTTTTGAATTCAACTTCCCCAAAACGGAAGAGCAACCTATCATTTGAAACGCAGTTCTCATGTGCAAAAAAGGTGGACAGATTTTCTCAGGCCTCAAACAGTGACTTGGCAAAGGATTCAAGCATGCGTGCAGAATGATGGCGCTGGCACACACACGCTCATGCCCTCTTTGTGACAGGGAAATTGGCTTGACACTCAATACTCTCCCAGAAGCATCACTACTTAGGGCTCTGATAAGCAATAGAATACCTCAGGGCAAATGATCTGGATGGACGGTCAGGCTAACTGTAGTCTGGTCGCTTTGTTCACAGCTGGTTTTAATATCAGCATAATGACAGTCTGGAAACAGGACAGACGAACAAGGACTCTGGAAAAAAAAAGCAAAAACAGTCCCTTGCTGGTGCTGAACGTGACACAACCATCAATCAGTGTGTTTACTTTCAGTTTCTACTCAAAACTAGTTATACTGGTAGTATTTCTGTTATAAAGCTTCATTGCTAAGACATGGTATAGTCATATTTATAAAATGAACAACATTTCACAAATAGAAAGCACTACAAACAAACAAACATTTTACTTAGCAATTTTAACTAGCGACACAGACCGCGTTCTGGGCAGCATTATAACAGAATCCTAAAACGCATTTCAAATAAAAACTGCTCTGCTTCTACACCACATTATCATATCTGGAAGAACCAGAAGCAGTCAACTGTGGCATAATAAAAGCTCTGCTGCTTTTATGCTGTGTTGTGCTTGTCTTTCATCAGAAATTGTTTCAACGGTTTCGTTTAGCTCAATTCTGCTTCATACTACCATGAAATAAGTTTTGAATACTTTAGCTCACCCATGAGTCTCGTAGGATGTGATGAAGACCACAACTCCCATAATTCCACACGGACATGGCGTCATCATACTATGCCTTTGTTGGTTGTCAAAGGGCGCCCTCTAGCATTGAAAATGACAAACTGTGCCTTTAAGGCTAGATTAAATGCATGTCAGAGCAGTCTAAACTGAAAAAAACCTACAGTTAAACATTTGCTTCAGAAATAAATTGTAAGCACTGCATCATGTGGCGACTGCTGCGTTCATCTGAGCGTACCAAAACTCCACATTTCTAACACCTTTTAACCGCTGGCATTATCTTATGCAGATATGGTGTGAAAACTCTAATGGCGGACAGCTGCTTCTCACTTAGGGCTAAGGGAGAGATTGTCTCTAATGGGTGGGATTTTTTCCCCTCTGATGACTAGTGTTGGTCAGTTAAGTCGCTACAAGTAGTGATGCTACTTCTTCCTGTTTTACGGTAGTCGACAGAAACGTTTTGGTGCGTTACTGCCACCTCTGGCTCGGTCGGTGACGTTGCCAACCAATAAGGCCAACACAAGAAATTTGCTTGTTGGAAAGATGAATAAAGGAGAGGAGTTAATATAAATGACTATAGCATTTTAAATGTGTAACACCTGGTTTTATTTGGTTTTAGCTGTTATATACTATAAATTGTTTCTGTTTAGTACAGCATTTTATTTGCAGGAAATAATTGAACTAAACAATGCCTCATGTTTCATTGACAGTTTTATTGATCATAAACTAAGATATGCTTGACTTGGATTTAAATTTCTTCGATTTAAAAATGAAAATTGCAAAAATAGCTTACTGTAGATGTAGCTAAGCGACTTTTGCTAAGTACCTTTTACTTCAGCTTGCTACATTTCCCAGAGGGTAGCTTTTAGTGTAGTGAAGCTACATTTTAACTAGAGTAGCTAATAGCTTAGTTCACTAAATTTTCAAGTAGTTAGCCTAACACTGCTGATGACATGTTAAAAGGGAGAAAATCAATCGATGTGTTTATGCAGACTGATTTTATAAAGTGGGATTATACAAAATAGAATTATTACTGTTTTATCATTACAGTCTGTATATATTCACAAACTGTTGCCATAAAGCTGTAATTTTTTTTTTTTTTTTGCATAATAGATCCTCTTAAATACATCAGTGCCAGTTCTAAAGAACTTTTACCACCAGAGATTTGTCTTAAGATGGACTCTGGTAATGGTTTTTCTAACTAATATCAATTAAAGCTTCTTAAATAACCAAATTAAATTAAATAAAAAAGCCTAGCTTAAATAAAGGACTAAAAATTATTTACACAAAAATTTTAATTACCACATAATTTAACCCCTGGAGGCATATGGGTTAATTTTGCGAAAAAAATGAATGTGCTTTTGGAAGCTTCAAAATAAAAGTTTCTATTCAACAACATTATACAGCATGGAAGGATAAAACTTTAAACTATTTTGTGTTCGTCTGACAAAAGAAAGTCATACAGGGCATCCGGAAAGTATTTGCTTCACTTTTTCCACATTTTCTTATGTTACTGCCTTATTCCAAAAGAGATTAATTTATTTCCTTAAATTATACCCAATATAATGACAATGTGAATTTGAAATTGTGGCAAATTTATTACAAATAAAAAAAAACTGAAAAATCACATTTACATAAGTATTTACAGCCTTTGCTCATTACTTTATTAATGCACCTTTGGCAGCAATTACAGCCTCAAGTCTTTTTGAATATGATGGCACAAGCTTGGCACACCTGTCTTTGGGAATTTTTGCCCATTCCTCTTTGCAGTACCTCTCAAGCTCTATCGGGTTGGATGGGAAGTGACGGTGTACAGTCATTTTCAGATCTCTCCAGAGGTGTTTAATAGGATTTAAGTCTGGGCTCTGGCTGGGCCACTCAAGAACATTCACAGTGCTGTTGTGAAGCCACTCCATTGATATTTTGGCGGTGTGCTTTGGGTCATTGTCCTGCTGGAAGATGAGCCGTCACCCCAGTCTGAGGTCAAGAGCACTCTGAAGCAGGTTTTCACTCAGGATGTCTCTGTACATTGCTGCATTCATCTTTCCCTCGATCCTGACTAGTCTTCCACTTCTTGCTGCTGAAAAACAGTCCCACAGCATGATGCTGCCACCAACATGCTTCACTGTAGGGATAGTATTATCCTGGTCATAAGCGGTGCCTGGTTTTCTTTAAACGTAATGCCTGGCATTCACTCCAAATAGTTCAATTTTAGTCTCATCAGACCAGAGAATTTTGTTTCTTATGGTCTGAGAGTCTTTCAAATGTCTTTTGGCAAATTCCAGGCGGGGAGTCACTTCCGTCTGGCCACTCTACCACACAGGCCTGATTGGTGGATTGCTGCACAGATGGTAGTGTTTCGGTACGGTTCTCCTCTCTTCACAGAAGAACACTGGAGCTCAGACAGAATGACCACCATCCATTGGTCAATGATCACCTCTTTGACCAAGGTCCTTCTCCGCCGATCACTCAGCTTAGATGGTTGGCCAGCTCTAGGAAAAGTCCTGGTGGTTCCAAACAACTTTCACTTGTGCCTTGAGACAATCCTGTCTCAAAGGTCTACAGACAATTTCTTTGTCTTCATGCTTAGTTTGTGCTTTGACATGCACTGTCAACCCTGGGACCTTATATAGACAGGTTTATGCCTTTTCAAATCATGTTCAGTCAACCGAATTTACCACAGGTGAACTCCAATTAAGCTGCTGAAACATTTCAAGAATGATCAGTGGAAACAAAATGTACCTGAGCTCAATTTAGGGCTTCACGGCAAAGGCTATAAATACTTATGTACATGTGATTTTTCAGGTGTTTTATTTTTAATAAATTTGTAACAATTAAAAAAAATTTTTTTCACTTTCACTTGTCATCATGAGGTATTGTGTGTAGAATTTTGACAACGTATTGTGTCTTGATTTAAGAAGTCTTTACAGTAGTATTTAAGGTGGATCAGAACTGTCAAAGTAGCCGAGTTAAAACTATTGAACAACACACATTCTTGCCATAGTAAAATTTAGGACAACTTTAAATGTTGACCAATCACATCACCTGCTTATTTTCATCAATGCCACTATATCTCTAGCACAAAACAAATTTGTAGTTGTCATATCATGATATATATAAAGCTCCTTGGAAAAACAGGTTAAACTGGGGGTCAAACAGATCACACCAAGTTCACTGACCAGCACATAGTTGTGTTTGACCCCTAAAACCAAACAGAAGGATGAAGAGAGAGGTTTAAGTTGTGAGGCAGCTGCTCTCACCATTTCTTTCCGATCCCCCACGAGACTTGCTGCTAAACCATTAGTGGTGCTTTGTGTTTAGGTGAACCCTGGACCCGATCCATCCCTTCACACATAACAAGCAACAGAGGGCTGAACTCACGCAGGTTAAGTATATTATTACAGCCAAAGCCTCGAAGATTGACGGGATTCAGACTGACTGTAAAGTGGTGCTGTTCACAATTAGGGCTAGGCAAAAAAATAACCAGTGGCTAAAGTTAATAAACAAACGTGTAAAAATGTTTTAGCGGCTTGTGAAAAATCAAATGAAGTGATTTCAGCTGGAGGTTGGGTGGCCAAAAATGAAAGATAAGCACATATAGTCCAAAAGTTTGGTTCTGTAAGAATTTTAGTAGCTCTTGAAAGAAAGAAAACATAATGGCTTCCACATATTAAGCAGTAGCTGCAGTACAGTAAGTTTTTACATTAAAAATAATAATGTTTCATGAGCATCAAATGAGAATGTTCGATGAAGAGTTTCTAAAGGACTTTTACCACCACAGAGTTAAATTAGCTTTGCACAGGAACACACTTTTGTTTGCACAGACACTAGTCAGTGTTTGAAACTAATGGAACAAAAGAACAGGAAGGAAGGAAGGAAGAAAGAGAAACAAAATAATAAACCATTTTTATTTGTACTATTTTAACGCATTGTTCGCATTTTTATACTAAAATCAACTTGTTTACTAGGCCTTTAGTAGGTACATGTCTTAGCTAATATAACATGTTTAGTAGGTTATAGTTTTATTTAGGTTATGTATAGTTGTTGCTCGCATGCTTTTATATGCTAATTAGCACATTACTAGCATGTTTCTGTTAGGAGGCAGTATAAGCTAAAATGAATAATATAGAAGGGTAATATACTGCTTTAATTGCATTTTTTTTTTTCAAAATGTAGCTCGGTGAACCCTAGAGAATATAAAAAAGGTTTCTTAATAACGTTACTATCTTTTAAAAGGTTTAAATATTACGAGTAAGTTGTTAATTGTATATTCAGCAGATATAAGCACCTAGTCGTTCATTCTGTGTCTCGTAACTCATCTTTATTATGATTGCGTGGCACAGTGCGATAAAAAACAGGCCCAAACCACACGAACAGTTCACTATAAAGCCATTAAGAGTCCGTGTGCTGGAGTGCAAGATCTGGACATTTCTTCTTCCTTCAGTTCCCTGCCAACGTCAACTGGAAAGCTGGACATGCCTCAACAATAAGTCATGAAAGCACTGTTCAAAAACAGAAGGAAATTTTTATTAAACGAGAAAAGGTCTATAATAAATCAGGGCTCATTGCGACTGTTAAAAAGAGGAAAGCAGTGTTAAGGGTCACGCTACTGAACCTGCTGTTCAACGGAAACTGATGGTCATGATTATAAAAAGTATATTTGAATTTCAGGGTGCATGCAATCATGAAAACAATGGTATGTAGTAATAATAATGTATATGCTGGCGTATTATTTAATCAGTATTTGAGAAACTACTGCTGCTTTCCTTAACAAACGGGGTAGTTGGTGATCAGTGAAGCCTACAAATGAAAGGGAAGCACACAGTGCAGGATCGCGTCACAGAAGAACCCGTCAGAGCACTGGAGCCCCGTCGCCATCTAAAGGCAGAACCACGACACTACACAAACAAAAGAGCTGCTGATTATTTTAAGAAAGCCTCGACGTGACAAAATCTCTTATTTATTTTCGTCTTAGTGAACGACACAAGAAACAAAGTGCATCATATCTTATAGCCTACTATGCTAGAAGATACAATAGCTCAGTAGCAAGGGTCAATGACGAAAAGGGTTTAAAAAAGAAGCTTTCTAGTACATTTGACGGTGATTTACACCATAACTTACAGAGAATATCCACTAAAATGTCGTTCAAAGTGCCAACAAATTATAACCCAAATAGTCAGGCACATTTAACCAGATCACTTGATGACGTAAAGGGCGGGTCAATAACCCTATTCCTGGAGAGCTACCTTCCTGCAGAACTCAGGTCAAACAACCCTGATCAAACACACCTGAACCATTTATCAGCTCTTGATAATTACTGACAGGTGTGTTTGGTCAAGTTTGCAACGGAAATCTGCAAGAAACTCACCGGCCACTTTGTTAGGTACAACTAGTACCATATTGGACCCCATTTTGCCTTCAGAACTGCTTTAATTCTTCGTGGCATAAATTCAATAAGGTACTGGAAATACTCCTCAGAAATTTTAGTCTATATTAACATGATATAATCACGCAGATTTACTGCAGATGCAGATACTGCAGGTTTGTCCTGCTGGAAGTGGCTATCAGAAGATGGGTACACTGAGGTCATAAAGGGATGGACATGGTGAGCAGTATTAATCAGGTAGGCTGTGGCATTGACACAATTCTCAATTGGTACTAATGGGCCCAAAGTGTAGCAATAAAATATCCCCCACTCCATCACACCACCACCACCAACCAGCAAGGCAGGATGAATCCATACTTTCATGTTGCTGACACCAAAATCTGACCCTACCATCTGAATGTCGCAGCAGAAATAGAGACTCGTAAGAGCAGGCAGCGTTTTTCCAATGTTTGATTGTCCAATTTTGGTGAGCCTTCGACGTGTTGTGCATTCAGAGATGCTCTTCTCCATATCTCGATTATAATGAGTGGTTATTTGAGTTACTGTCGCCTTTCTATCAGCTTGAACCAGCCTGGTCATTCTCCTCTGACATCAAGGCATTTGGGCCAACAGAACTGTCATTCATTGGATATTTTCTCTATTTCTGACCATTCCATGTAAATCCCAGACATTGTTGTGCGTGAAAATCCTAGCAGATCAGCAGTTTCTGAAATACTCAGACCAACCCATCGGACACCAACAACCATGCCACCTTCAAAGTCACTTAAATCACCTTTCTTCTCCATTCTGATGCTCGGTTTGAACAGCAGAAGATCATCTTCACCATGTCTACATGCATAACTGCATTAAGTTGCTGCCATGTGATTGGCTGATTAGAATTTTGCGTTAATGAGCAGTTATTCAGGTGCACCTAATAACGTGTCCGGTGAGTGTATAGTTTGAATTTTATCATTAGTCTCGAGCAGTGGTGCCCAACCTGAAGGCACACCAACAGAACATTTTCCTACTATTCAAACACATCTGAATCAAGTCCTCAGAACATTAGAAGAAAGCTGACATGAGTAGATCAGATAAGGGAGACATGCAAATTATGTACTGTTGGTGTGCCTTCAGGAACAGGTTTGGGAAACACTGATCTAGAATAGGGGTGCTCAAACTTGGTCCTGGAGGGCCGGTGTCCTACATATTTTAAATCCAACTCCAAACAAACACACTTGAGCCAGCTAATCAAGCTCCTTCTAGATATACAAGAAACTTCCAGGCAGGTGTGTTAAAGCAAACTGAAGCTAAAATCTGCAGGACAACAGCCCTTAAGGACCAAGTTTGGCCACACCTAGAGTAAAACATCATACAGTAAGTACAAAGTCTTTACGGTTCATTAAATTAAATTACTAAACAACTTTAAAAGACGCAGGAACACCAAATTATTATTTGAAATGTTTTTATTAATTTATAATACAAGATTTAGGGATTTATTTTTTATTTTCTTTACATTTAATCATTTGTAGCTCATCTTCATAGCAGTGACAATGATAAACACTCTTGCAATAATTGGCCAATCAAAAAAGACTGGAGACAGTTAATGTGGGCACTCTTTCCACAACAACTGCACTATCTTTCAAAAACAAAAGCCTCATCCACTCAATCACACACACACACACACACACACACACACACGCGCGCACGCACGCACGCACACACACACACACACACACACACACACCTGATGTGTACTAATAAAAACTCAACTGTACTCAGACAAGATAAAAAGGACTCCATTATTACTCCATTATTAATAATATTAATTTCCCACAATCAAAAGGCAAACAAAAGAGACGGCATACAAACATTAGGAAATAAAACACTCCATTTTTTTCTTCCAGCCCAGCGGGAGGCCATTAAGTGGCGGCCTTTTCCCGTCTTTTACCTTCACAGCCAAGCAGGGGGTCCATGAATCCTTAACTGCTTACAATGCAGGCTTTTACCAGACCAGCCCTTTGGCTCCAGACAGAGGCTTTCAGATGATTTCCTAATTCTCTGTGTCCCTCAGGACTCACGTTAGACAAGCATGGGAGAGCATACAGATGATACATCCTGACTGGGCAAGAAGAAGAAGAGTTTGTGTCACTTCACGTCAAGCACAAAATGGCCAACCTTCCCTCATGCTTCTTCAGCGGAGACGAGGAAAACCCAAAAAAGCTATTCAAGTAGACACAGAGGGGGTGAATGGTGTTCGAAGGCGGCTGGTACACACCCGGGGTGAGGAAACACTAGACAGGGGTCATGCACAACTGGTCAGTAAGAGCAGTCCGGCAAATTTTTGAGATCCACTCTCGATTGGTCCTTAGACAAAAGGCAAAAAACAACAACAACGTAGGCGGGCCATTGGCACAGTCAAATCCACCAGCGCTCGTCCACATCAACAGACTGGTGCTTGTGTCATCATCACACCTCACTCTCCATAAGCTCCTTCTGTTTGAGGCAGGCGGGAGGATTAAGACTACAACACACACGTAGTGACTTCAGATAAGGATCCGTGATAAGTGCAATCAAAAAGTCTTGAGATTATGACGCATGTTAAGCTTGGTCTGAGTCAGACGTGCGATGCCAAGTGAAAACTCTGACGCTCGGGTGTTGAGCTCTCGAGTACAGGACGTCCCCCTGAAAACCTGTTCAGATATTGGTTACGCAATTTTAACAGTAGTTCATATTTTTGCAGGAGGCCTGTAAACAAAGGGCCACTTTACTAAACAGAAGAACGCAATTTTGGCAACCGAATGAAACGAGAAAACCAAACCAAGGCAAATAGGAGATCTGATATACTTGGCACAAAGAGAGTCTCCATCTACTATACAGAGCGAACAAAAAAAAACACTGAATGAAAACCTAGTCACATTGTCCCTGGAGCTCTTCTGTAATCATCCAGAATGCACCACGGGTTGGTGAGCAGAGAGACGGAGCGGGAGCAGAAGGAGGAGGAGGAGGAGGGGGCGCTTGGTCTGGGTTTTACAGCAGTAGACAGCAGCTGCTCTCTGTGGTTTTCTCCCTGTTCCTCTGGCCTGTGTGAAGAGAGCAAATACTGAGTGACGTCTAATAAATCAAAATGCAATCATGGGTCTTTCACTGAAACATTCTTCAGTTTGAAGAATGCAAGGACATTTTGGTGACTTATGGGGAGAAAATGGCCTGTTTGGGTCTTTGGGTGACACAGTACGTGTAACTAGTCTATAATTAATGAGCGCTGGTGTTCGAGTCAAAATGAAACCGCATTCAGTGCACATTTACCAGCAGGATGCATTGAAGAAGGAGATTCGCAGTACATGACTTGATTTTATCTATCAGAAATGGATTTGGTCCTGAAAATTGATGATGTGTAGCGATAATACCTAGTTTACGATCAAACTTATATTTGGCTTTCATAACATTGAAATCGATGGATAATATATATATATATATATATATATATATATATATATATATATATATATATATATATATATATATATATATATATATATGCACGTATGTATATGTATATATATCCATATACATAAATATCTCCTCAGAATTAATAGCCCCCCTTTGAATTTTTTTTTCTTTTTAAAATATTTAGTAAATGATGTTTAACAGAGCAAGGAAATTTTAGCAGTATCTCTGAAAATATTTCTTCTTCTGGAGAAAGTCTTTGTTTTATTTTGGCTAGAATGAAAGCGGTGTTTAATTTTAAAAAAAAAAATTTAGGGACAAAATTATTAGCCCCTTTAAGCTAATTTTTCTTCCAATAGTCTACAGAACAAACCATCATTATACAATAACTTGCCTAATAATCCTAACCTACCTGGTTAAGCCTTTAAATGTCACTTTAGGCTGTATAGAAGTGTCTTGAAAATATCTAGAAAAATATTTCTTACTGTCATCATGGCAAAGATAAAATAAATCAGTTATTAGAAATGTGTCATTAAAACTATTATGTTTAGAAATGTGTTAAAAAAATCTTCTTCGTTAAACCAGAAATTGGGAAAAACATTTTAAGAGGGGGCCGAATAATTCTAGCTTCAACTGTATGTGTGTATATGTGTATGTGTGTATATACAAACACAAAACTTCAGCGTTTAAGAGCGCCCGAGAAAATCTGCATTTCAGCAGTGTATATTTTAAGGGGGTGTGCAAGAAGTTTTGCGCACGAACAGAGGAAATAGGCACGTAAGTAAAGAGATTTGCATGCTCGTATTACATAAATGGGATCTCGAGCTGGAAGATCTGTGTAAAAGGCCTACCACCACAGCTGTAAAAAATCCTAGAGGAAACACTGTATGTACGAGTGAGTGACAGTTAACTTTCACATTGTTAAATTCAGAATTATAGTAATATAAATTACATTTGTAATAAGATTAGTCTATTAA
This sequence comes from Danio rerio, assembly GCF_052040795.2. Taxonomy (NCBI): domain Eukaryota; kingdom Metazoa; phylum Chordata; class Actinopteri; order Cypriniformes; family Danionidae; genus Danio; species Danio rerio. Next base: position 35,022,105 of record NC_141034.1, read on the forward strand.
CAATGTCACTATGTGAAACATTTACTACTTTTACTGTTGCAGAATTACATTTAACTTAATTGTTGTGGGCAGCATTATTTTGACAACTAGAAATAAACTACATTAACGTGTTATTACAGGGTGTATATATAAAAAAAACTTTTAAGACTCACTCCATACATTTTAAGCTACTTTAGTTTTTAACTGGTAACGTTCTAATATAATATATTCACTAAATACTGACTGTAATAAACTAATGCTGATCTAAAACAATATTCATATACTGAATAATAATAGTAATCCAGCAGATGGCGCCTATAGAACAGTATTAATAACGGTGTTGCCTTGGTTACTGCAGTAAACAAAGCAGTGTGATGTCAAATGTAGCAGGATTTTATCGATTACATAAACTATACAGCATCTCAATATTTGCATATTAAATTCAGGTGAACATTAGCATACAACTATGCTAATCAAAAATGCTACAAAATTTGATACCTTGAAAAATAGCATTAACGACATACTTTTTAAGGGCCTTAAATTTCTCTATGCACAACTAGTTTTTTTTAGCCAACAGTAAACTTTCGGTGAAAGGTTTCTGTGACTATTTAAAATTTTATGAGGCTCCTTTAACAGCATTGACATCGTAATGTAATTAAAGTACATCCAGTTACATAAACCTATACATTCATTAAGTTGTTAAGCGTAAAATGAGATGATAGACCATGTAAATCGCTAACACTGTCAGTAACAGCAGGCTAGTGCAGAAACTTTATTCAAAAATACTGGGGTAAAATAAATGTTCATATTTTAAAGACATGGTGGGGGAAAATGGAATTTACTGTAGTGCTTCTTGTCCAGTCTGAGACCTACTTCAAATATCTATTAGGCAGTGAAGATCGTTGATTTTTAAAGGGAACAGATCTTAAACATGGCGATTTTGTAGTGGGAAGACGGCTAGCGGAAAATTTAAAGTCCTTGTATATATACCCCATTGATTTATCAACTTTTAATCAATTTTAAGATCCCATGGACACCCTGTATTATGTTCTACAAATGTTGGACTTTTGAGCAATGGCTCAACAGACAATTGACTATTGGTTAAAGTGGAAAAAAAGCTTAAAAAGTACAACAAGAAATATTAGCGCATGGCAAAGGAAGCATCTGCTTGGTATCTGGGATCTCTTCATCGATAAAAGAATATTTTGCTGAAGGTGTTTTTGAGCTGGTTGGTTAACAAGCTTAGACCTGTTGTGGGCTCCTGAAACTTTTCATATTCTTGGTAGTCAGTTTTCAGTAGTATCAGAGATTAATGGTTTCAATTACAGGCTAATCTTTGATACCTTTAATATCCAGGGATATATTCACTATATAAGGACATTTTTGTATTAGATTTATAACTCAATGTTTATGTTTAAAAAGTATAGAATTACTCAAATGCATTTATAAGGAGACACAAGAGGGCTATGACCAGTTAAATTAACTGAATCTTTGTTTAGCAGAAGTAACACAGAAGCTGTATATTGTATGGTTCCAGGGCTTTAAGATGCTGAAAAACAAATATTTCGGTAACTTAAAAAAAATAAATAAATAATAATAATTAGGGTTACAATGTAACTTGCCCACCTAATGTTTATGTTTGTAAATTTTATATTATTCGCTAATTAATAACCTCATGTGGAACTCTGAATCTGAGTCTCATTTTAAAGGTTGCTACTGTCCACCGGAGGTCGCATTTTGGTCACAAACGCATGCTTTCAGCATGATCATCAAAATTTTCCTTCATTAAATTATGTCTAGAAGGGCATTTCAAAAAGAGATTCAGTAGCCTATTCATTCTTGGAATATCCCTCACTACCCCCTTCCGTAGTGTGCAAAAGACCTGTATTGAAGTTGCCCAGTATTAATGAATGGATCACGAAATCATTGACTTAGCATGATGGCGTGTTTCCTCTAGGATTTTTTTCAGCTGTAGCGGCAGGCCTTTTTCACACAGATCTACCTACAGCGCTATTTCAATGACAAATATCGTGAGAACAGTTTTACAAGTCGAGATTGCATTTATGTAATACAAGAATGCGAATTTCTTTGCTTGCGCGCCGATTTCCTCTGCTCGTGCACAAAACTTCTTGCACGCCCTCAAATATATGCTGCTCAAGTGCATTTTCTTGTGCGCTCTCAAATAAACGCTGCTGAAGTGCGATTTAGCTTGTTTATGTAACGAGAATGTCTCCAACATTTATTAAATTTGTTAGAAATATATATGAATGTCTCCAATAGACCTACAGAGTGGCATTAATGCACCCTGAAGTAAAGTGAAATGGCTTACGGCTTAAAACTGTGTTCATCTTAACTGAAAACTAGTGTTTGCTGGCCTCATGCATCTCGCACCTGTCATCAGCCAGTCAGCACGTAACCTTTAAGAATTAAACAAATAGCACACTACAACGATTACAGAAAAGTTTGCGCTGTTGTAATTCACTTACCTTTAAATACTTTTTGGTATTTGGTAAAACAACACAACTGAATGTTTTGAATGAGAAGCTGTAATGTAGCAGTGACGGGATGAATTTTGGTGTGGTGGCCCGCCACAGAGGAATGAATGTAGCGGAAACCATGTTATGTATTCAAAAATATATTTCAGGAATGTTCAGATGTACACGAAAGATCTGCTCTGGCTTTGCTTGTAACCATTTTATATTAATGTAAATTTTACATTAATAATAATATAAATAACATGTATAGTAAGATTAGCCTGTTATCAATGCCACTAGGTGAAACATTTGCTACTGTTACTGTTGCTACAGTTAAACAAGCAACTACAAAAACGTAGCAAAGAATTACATTTAAATTAGTAAACAAAACACAACCTGAATCACTAAAACACCAAGTAGAGCCAACTTAAAACCATATTGACTATGGGGCTGCAAACAGACCCTTTTCAGATTCATGTAAAGGCTGTTTACTCTAAATGTTTGTATCCTGGTAAACAAATATAATAATGACCCTCCTTTACCAGACAATGAATCCATAACACATATCCTGCTTCCTCATTTCAAACAAAGACAGTCATGGTGAGTTTGAAGCTTGTTTCAGTAAAAGTCCACAACTCGTCGGAAAGGAAGCAGCTACAGACATCTAGAATTACAGTTTTGACTCTGCATTGTGTGAGTGGATGAAAAAGCCCAGTGTTTGGCCTCTATTATAACTGTGTGCCTCTTAATCATCATAATGTGTTTGGATGATTGGAGCCAATTGCTACCTGGCAGCAGTCCTCCAATAACTGCTGTGTCCTTGTCCTTAAAAACAAAAAGTGGATGTGGATGGACAAGCCAAGGACATTCAGCCATGTTTAGAGCAGCGGGAGCTTGCCAGAGGAATATATCAGCACTTACCATGGGAGTTGGGCTCTGGCAGAGTCTCTCTTGCAACCAAGTGCATGACAGTTGTTCGGCCAGGGGGCAACTTCAGAGCTATTAGACAGAAGAGTAGCAAAGTGAGAATCTACAAGAACACACCGCTTGACCTACAACATATTTTAACAACTTAACCATTCCCTGTTTTCTTTCACTAATTATGATGTGCATTTAGGGTATCATGATTAAAAAAAAGCTTAAGGAAACATGAAGATGGTACTTAATCCGAATTAAAGAGATGTGCATAAACAGCAATTGAATACATTTACCTAATTCCTTAAGCAACTCTAAACTGACCTGAGTTGATGATTTAATTGGATAACGAGACTAACCATCTGACCTCAGACCCTTTCTTTGTTTATTTAATTCTACAAAAGCCTGAGTTTATCCTTATGATTTCTTACAATTAATCATCTAAAACTATTTTGCACAAAATATCTAATCAAGTCAAGCTTTATTGTCATTTCGCTACATGTGTGGACATACAGTGGAAGGACACGTCATGTCTCACAGGGCCACGGTGCTACAAAATAAACAATCATAAATATGAACACAACACTGGACGTAAAAGCTATTTTAAACCTATGCATAACTAACATACTAGAGAATTAATCTAACTATACATATACTATAAATACTATATAACTATAGACATACCCTAAGACAGACTCTACAAGTACTTTTACATAAGATATAACAATATTGTGCAAGATGTTGTTTCACGTCGGCCATTTTCAGCGTGTGAGTCAAAGCGATGTCACCAAAGAAACATTCTTGCTCTATTTTTAGATGTAAGGCTCATTGGGCTCAACACAAGACCAACATCATCCACCAGATGATCGCTCTCATCGGTGCCATTTATTGTAACTTTAGGTGGGTTTGCAAACGTGTAATTTTTATTGCATCTTCCTTAAACTTCAGCCATTTGCATTTCCCTTGGTCACAGAAGCTCCCAGTCATCTTAACTAGGTGCAGCTGGAAAGTACGAGCCCGTTGCGCATCAATCCATTGGAAATAAGGAACTTGCCTTAAGCAGGTGGCACACCACAAGTACTGCTCGAGGGTGCACATGCATTTTAGAATTCTAAACATAGGTTTCTATCAGGGTACACAAACTGGTGCCGCAACTCAACAGGTGTTCGCGATGCCCAGCCACAACCAGACCCAGCCATAAGCAGTCCCTGGATTGCCAACCTTGGTAGTACAAACCAGGGATTCCACTCTTCAGCCCCCCCTGCTGTAAAACTATACAAAAGACACAAATGATTTTGTAGTATCTGCTTGGTCTATGTCCCGAGTCGTACATGTACGGCTGAATGCTGGTCCTCTCACTCATGTAGCTTCTCCCTGTCTGCCTATTTGTTGCCATACACAAAGAGGGGGAGCTTAAGGCTTTGCTAGTGTTAAGGCTTGTTAAGTTGGGCGAAACATCAAAACTAATTTTCATGTGAAACAACACACCCCTAAAACAACAACTTGTGTACATCCCAAAAACCCCTCCCCCCATAATGACACTTTTTAACACATTAAAACAAAACAAACTGAATTGAGTTTTGAACTGAATCTAAACTTGCACACTCAGAAGAACCATAATATTAATATCAAATTTTAAAAAAAGGGGGTAAACTCGGTGCCCTTTAAGTAAAATGTCTGGTGCATGTGGAGAGAGAAGAGTATTTCTACAGGTGGTTTGTCAAGCCCACTCACCTGAATGAGTCAAATACTAATATAACATGACAGAAGCTGGGTTTCAATCACAATGCACATTAACATGAAGTATCACATGAGAAGCAAGTGATAGAAATGGCAAATTTCAAATAAGAACCAAACAAACAAAGCTTTTTTTTTAGAATTGATAGAAGTGGTTTTGGCAATAAAGCATTTCTGAAAATAATGGGAGATGGAAACTCATTTGCAGAATAAATTATGATGTAGCAAACATGACTCCCACATGACTAGTCAGCAGTCTCCATTGCACTTGCATTGTTTGCTGTTGGTTTACTAGGTTACCAATTCTACAGTCAGCTGCTCTAATAACAAATCAAATATTCCACTAGTTTCCCAAGAAGTAAACATTTTATTTTCTTGCTTACATGATATGGGATTGCTGCTTTTATTCACACTTTATTCTTGTCTATGCAAGATTTCAATTCAACACAAAGGAAAAAATTGCAGCTTTGAATGAAAACATTGCTACTGTCCTGTGTGAAACTGTCAGGGCAGAGTAACAGACAAAGACAGAGAGAAACAACAGGACTGTTGAAGTGTGTTGAGTGTGACAGACATGTGGACAAGGTCTAGTGCTCACTACAAGGTCTAGTGCTCACCTCCTAGTGTGACATTGCCATGCAGGAAGCGACCCTGGAAGATCAGCCTGAGGATGCTGGGACTGCTCACGCTCTCCTCCTCCCAGCCTGCAAAACAACTCAGTTACATTCACTACAGAAATTATACTTTATAGGGGGTGACAACAGTGATATTCTTGTAGTCATATCCGTATTGAATATTAAGTTAAAAACAAGCTTTATCTAAAATAAAAACTATTTCATTTTTTTATCAATTAAATGTATCCTCGCTTAAAAGTATTAATGTAATAGTTTACACCAAATTCTTTATTTACTTATCGTTTACTCACCCTCAAGTGGTTTAAAACATATCTAAATTTCATTTTTCTGTTGCACACAAGGAAATATTTTAAAGAAAGCTGAAAACTATTTATTATACTATTTTTATACTATTATTACTATTATTATAACCGTTGCCTTCCATTGTACAAAAACGAAAGCAGGTTTTCTTCTTTCTTCAAAATATCTTCTTCTGTCTTCAACAGAAGACAGAAACTCAAAGGTTTGAAACAAGCAAAGCGGAGGAAATGACAGAATCCTAATTTTTGAGTGAACTATGCCAATATTGCTTCCTTAAAAAACAACTGACTGTTTAATCAAAATGACACAATTGTACACAATGACACAAAAAGTACAATCACAAATTGTTAAATACAAATTACAAACATGGTTAGTTTACTAAAACTAAAATTCAAAACATTCAGTATTTAGTCTAGGAATTCAACAACTAGATGCATTTAATTTGATAATTTGTCGCCTTGGAATTAAAAGGTTCTATCTGCATTCTAAGTGATTTTAAGATTGTGAGCTTCAAAGTTTTTGCATTCCATATAGCAACCACTATGTGTGTAACAGTTCTCTTTCATACACTAACATTACAGTGACCCTAAATGTACTCTACATCTAAATAATCAAAATTCTCTTCAATATGCAAGTTGGGGTAAAACAAACAGGGCATATGCATAGAGAACCTTCTAATTCTAAAATTTCTTTTTCTGCTTGAAATTATAAGGTTTTATCTAGCAGATCATTCATTGAAGCATTAATTTAAGAAATACAGTCAGTCTTCTTATTAATTTAACTATTTAAAAATTGGTGCTGTCACAATATGTTGATGTGAGGAAGTTACATTTTTGCTTTCTGTGACATTTAATGTTTTGGGATGAATGTTTGTTCTTGTTCAAATTAAGCATAGAAGGCTGTGCTAAAAAATTTGTCCAGTGCAGCTGTTAATTTTATGTATTTAATACGAATTATATACTTTATATGAATTATTGAATTACATTTATTGGATTATATGCACCATGATTTAAATACAGTGTTTGCCCTTCAAGGCTTTATATCAAATGTAAAGACTTCAAAAGAAAACAGACAATAATATATTACATTTTTATAACTTTTTTAACAATGTAAAATATAACATTTTATCTCAATGTCAAAAGGCGCTTCTAAATAATCCCATTTACACACTTTTTCAGTTTCACATTTCTTCTCAATTTTATGTGGTGCGGCATTATTTAGTCGACTCTGATTTTGTGTTTCTTTCTGGTCTTTCGCATTGTGGAGCAATCCGGCAAAATGACAAAGAAAGCTGATCACGATTGGCCCTCCTGCGTGCATTCAGAATGCTGATTGGCTCATAGAAAGAACCTTATAGAGCCAAGCCTGAGTTTGACTTTGTAGAAAATACCTTTTTTTTTTTTTTTTTTTTTTTTTTAAGTCTTTAAAAGTCTTAAAATGTAAAGAACTTATTAAAAAAACATCACAATGTAAATAAGTTGTTGTCATTTAATAAGAATATGTGAATAACTAAATTGACTAAAGATAGAGAACTAAAGATAAAGATCTGAGAATCACAGATAGAATCTTCTAATTCTAAGGTGACAAATAATAATCAGAATGCAGTTTAAATCAAAATGAGGGTTAGAATAAAAACACAAAACTAAATGAAAATGTAATAAAATTGAAATATTAAAAAAAATAATAAAAAATAAATAAAAAAATAAAAAATCGATCATTATTTTAACCTGATTCCAAATATTAAAATTATTTGTAATATAATTCTAATCTTTATATATTTTACATTAAAGCCAATATAACTAAATATATAACTGAAAACCAATTCCAACACGTTCAACTAAATTACTGAACTTTAATGCATAATAATTAAGAAAATAGAAAACAAAAAACTTCTAAATAAAATGAAAAAAAACAAAGAAAAGAATTAAAAACTACAATAATTGCTATATTGCATTAACAAGAATAGTATCGCAGAAATTTACATTGCATGCACTACAAAACATACCGGCTGGCCAGTTTTCAAAAACATGACGGGCAATGTCTGTGGCAGAGTCATTGGGAGAAAAAGTGAAATCCTGGGTCTTCCCACTCACGAGGATCAGCCGTAGGTTCACCTGTAACCAGACGAAACAAATGAAACCATTAAACAGTGAAGAAGTGCCCTACAAGCCAGAGCCACGGTGACATTTCCACCAAATAGACCTTTTTAATGACCCTTCAATCTGCGCTCACCCCACATAACACGAGCCGACCCTGAGAGTCCTTTGCTGAAATGGGCATTCCTTCCTAATTAGATTTATGTTCAGCTTTAAGGGTGAAACTAGCCGCTATCCTCTATAAAGTGTTCCTGTGAAATGGTCTGGTGAAGCAAAACAGGCTAGGAGAGAGAGAGGGGAAGTGCTACTGCCTTTCATTTCCACATAGTGATGCTAGTTCAACCCCCCTTTTCTATACACCCCTTCACCCTAATGTGATAACCCCAGGTGTCCCAGACAACGCTGGACTGGGTTATTAAATTTACATGGCCCATGCATAACCCCCCGCAGGAGGAGGGAAGAAGCGTGGTGGATAATCACAATAAATGCGCTCCATCCTGTTAGAAGAGCAACAGACAGACACAATGACGCTGCAGTCTGTATTTATAACAGCACACTCTTCGTGAACATTTCATTTTTCTAGATCATCATCATCGTACTACAATAAGGATTTACTGCCAATATGTTTAGTAGTTCCACCAAGAGATGTGTCACTTCTTAATGAATCACATTTTTAAAAATGGTTGCATGCTTAAAAGGGTGTATTAACTTGAATCAGGTTTAAAATAAATGTTGAATAGATTAAATTACTGAAAGACTTTCATTTCTGGATGAATCAGCTTTTTAAAACAAAACTTTTAAATGAATGATTTAAAAACAGATGCCTTTTAAACAGACACTTGTCACTACCTACTGCATAAAAGTGATAGTTCATCCAAAAATGAACATTTACTTAAATGTTTACTCACCATGAGGTGATTCAAATCCTTTAAGAGTTTATTTTTTCTTGAACACAAGACTGGACATTTTGAAGAGTGTTGAAAACCGATAGTCAGTTACATGCATGGAGTGAGAAAAATGGAAGTCAATAGTTACCAGATTTTAAAATGTTTCTTTTGTGTTCAACAAAAGATAAAGCTTAAGAAAGGTTTGGGAAAATGGTGCATGCGTAAATTAGGATGATTTCAATTTTTGGGTGAACTATCGTTTCAACCAATCTTTATTTGAAGCACTGAGTTGCTTTCAAAATGAGACTTTCTCTATTTTAATCACTACCACCATCAGAGTTTATATCTAAACTAAATATTTATAGCATTATTTAAGTGATCGTTTGAGCTTCTGTAACACAAATAATGATTCTGTGTTTGGAAAAAAAAAACTGTAGAGAGGTTTTGAATTTTTATTATGGTTAGGGATGAATGTTTTCAAGGTTTACTGGGGTTTAGAAAAGTCAAGATTTTAAAACTGCCAAAACATTCTGTTATACCGATCCTATGGCATTTGTAAGTATATTTTTTTACGTGTTTTTTACAACAATTTTTTATAGGGCAACAGTATCTCCAGCTGAAAAAGGCCCTCTACATCAAAAGCTACTGTTCCAAAATATTTTAAATGTTTCTTAAAATAAAATATAATGTGTTCAATGAGATTTTTTTTTTTTACCCAGGCATTAAAAAAAGCAGATTTTAGAGCATTAAATACAATACCTTGATACTGTCATAAGTTTACTGAACATAGCCTAACTGTAATTTATAAAAAAAAAAAAATTAATCTTTAAGGTGAATGCCATAAATTATGAATTGCAGGAATGCAAAAAAAAAATAACTGTTACATGTAATGGGTAATCATTTATTTAAAAAAATGCAATTGCCTTTAAACTGGAGACAGGCTCACAATGTGGCTTTTGCATCTCTTCTCGCTAAGCGCTGAATACTGTTGTCTTGGACCTCCCACAACCCCCTTCTATTTCATTGTAGCTCAAAGATTTGGCCTTTTTTTTAAAACTTGTGAAAACAAATACATTATCAAAGGTAGGGGAGAACATTCTTGAATTATTTAAAAAGCTTAGATGTGGATTGAGTGAAGGTATACATGTATGCATGTGTATACATTTGTTTTTTCCATATTTGTATTTATTTTATTTTTATTTTATTATTATTATTACAATTGTTATTATTTTAGGCTAAATAGGATTGTATATGGTGTGCAGGTTGAAAAAAGCTATTTGCAAGAATGAAAATTCCTATAAAAAAAAACTATAAAAAAAAGTTTACATCTTTTTTTTTTATCATTCCATCGGAGTCTGTCAAGTGTTTAAAATACAAATTTGCTAAGTGATATAGCTTATCACAGAATCAGACCTTTATTTTATAATACTCTATATAGTGAAAAGGTATGTCAGGAAGCACTAGAATTGCAATCATGTGTTGATTCCCTAATCATTTCATCAGTCAAACCAGATCTATCAGCATTCTCAATCAGTTACAACAAAAGTTTGATGACTGTCCATCTATACAAGTGATTTCCTAGAAAGTCATAAGCTATCACACCACTCCATCAACAAGTATGAATAAAACTATTTGATCATGAGAGTTAAGCTCTCTATACCTGGGGTAGCAAAGAGCCATTTCTGATTTCAAACCAAAGGTTCCCTAAACCTGCTATACTATTGCTGAATATTGTGTGTCATATTATAGTAGGGATGTCCAGATCCAATCACGTGATGATCGGCTATCAGGCCCAATCACAGGGTTTTAGACTCGATCTGATTTTAACTTTACCTCTAGATCAGGACTCATAAATACATATACAGTATATTCTCATTATTTTTTGACATCTATAGTTATGCGGTGGCACAGAGTTAGACCTGTTTCTTAGGCCGTACTCACACTAGGTACAGTTGCCTCGAACCGGGCCAAAGCACGCTTGTCCCCCCTCCCGTCTCCCCCGACGGCCCGCGCTCACACCATATCGGGCCTCGGCACGCTTACGTCATCGCTGCTGCGCTGTTCAGGAGCGCTCTCTATGGCAAGCCTTTTTAGCATTTAAATCTTTGTTCTGACTCCATAAATGTATTTAGAGATATCTCTAATTATATTTTGACTAGTCATAATTATAATTCGACTAGTCAGAATAACAATTAGAGATATCTATAATTGCAATTGTACTAGTACGAAATCAGATTGGAGATATCTGCAAATATATTATGACTAGTCATATTCCTCCATTGACTTCCATTGAAAAATATTTGCAGATATCTCTAAATGAGTTTTGACTAGTCACAATTGTAATTAGAGATATCTCTAACTGAGTTTTTACTAGTCATACATTTTGGAGATGTCTTTAATTCGTAATATTTAGAGATATTTACAAATATATTTGAGGTATCTCTAATTAATTTACTAATAGTCGAATTACAGTTGTAGATATCTTGAATTGGATTTTTGACGAGTCAAAACTCAGTTAGAGATATCTGCAAATATTTTTCAATGGAAGTCAATGGAGGAATATGACTCATATTTGCAGATATCTCCAATCTGATTTCGTACTAGTACAATTGTAATTGCAGATATCTCTAATTGTCATTCTGACTAGTCGAATTATAATAATGACTTGTCAAAATATATAATTATATCTCTAAATATATTTATGGATAGTCAGAACAAGGTTTAAATGTTAAAACGGCTTGCCATACGCTCTCACTCAGCAGCACAGTGGAGATTTCTCTAGTTATATCGTTTCAGTCGTTTGTTACGCAGTGACATGCAGTCAAATATTTCGCCGAACAGTCCTTAGGGATGCGGGGACACACAGTCAGATATTTTACCGAACAGATCCGCCACTTTTGGCGCTCATAAACAATCATTAAGCCCTCGTGCTGCAGGAATGAGGAGATCTGCTGAAGGCGCGCAGCTGGCGTGCTGTGAGGAGGAGTTTGCGTCTGTAATAAACTACGGCAGTTTGCGATCACTGAACAGTAAGAATGATTAATAAATCCATATCAAACAGTCCCTTAAAAGTCACGTCTCGCTTTCGGTTTCGGGCTTTGGCGCGTTTCGCGCTCACACACAAGCGTACCGCGCCAAAGCCCAAGTGTACCGCGCTCAGGCACACCTCTCCCAACCGGGCCAGGGCCGGCCAAGTGAACCGTGCTTGAGCCCGATTCAGCGCACTCACACTTCTTAAACGATCCGGGAAACGGGCCTGGGCACGGTACGGATGGCATAGTGTGAGTAGGCCCTTAACGCAACGCGTGCGGCATGACCACTTTTTTTGCAGAGTTTTTTTGTTGCACTTTGTTGTATGGGTTAAATGCAGGCAAAGTAAAACACGGAAGTAGTTTGAAGCAGAAAGAGCGAGTATGGCTGTTTCTCAACATGCTTTCTTCAGTGATCTTAAGTCCTTGAGTTCTCATGTAGCATCATCATCAACTTACAAAATTCAGTTCTAGACCGTTTCTCGATATGCATTTTTCAGCATTCTTGCGTCCTCGTGTTCTCGTGTAACATCATCATCAACTACCAAAGTTTAGCTCCAAAACTCAAGAACGGAGGGCACATGGAAGTTCCCAGATGTGTTTTTGATATCGAGGATGCACCGATGCAGACTTGAGCTCTAAAATCGCTCTAAAAGTCCCATTGCGAGTGGAGATGGGAAGTGCAGCATTTTATATAGGTTTATTATTGAAGTTCAGAGATAGAAATGATTTGTCTCAGGAGTTTCCCTAAATGAAACAGTAAAGATAAACATTACCAAAAAAATCTTAGTAAAGGTATAAACATATTAAGAGTGTTTATTTGTAGAAGTTCATATTAAAATCAGTTTTATTTGTATTGTGCAACATATCTGCAAGGTCTTTATGCATAGAATATATTATGAAATGGGGAAAAACAATAAATCACTGTATGAGTGCTATAATGTTTAAATCATTTTCTGTTAAACATGCATGAAGGTCATGTGACCATCAGGAAGAACGCAGCATCTCATTTCTCAAAGGACGCGTTCTCTGTTCTTGTGGTCTACAGAGTCCGTTCTTACCAGGTGACCTGGCAAGACTGCTTTACACAAGAACGCAAGTCCGTTCTCTGCGCTCTTAGAAATTGAGAAGCAGCCCTAAACTCAAGACCGCAAGAATAAAGGACACGTGAAAGTTTGTCGATGTGTTCTTGATATAGAGGATGCGTCGATGCAGACTTGAGCAGTTGTTGCTAGATCGGACACAGTTGTGGGCGAAAGTTAACGAGAAGTATTTATATTATTTATTTGGTCCCACTTTATATTAAGTGTCCTTAACTACTATGTACTTACATCAAAAAATAAATACAATGTATTTACTGTGTTTATAATGTATTTGAGAACACTTGTGGTGCTTTTGAGTTGGGATAGAGGTTGGGTTATGGACAGGTTTAGTGGTATGGGTAGGTTTAAGGGTGGGTTAAGGTGTAAGGGATGGTCAACAGTGTATTTACAAATGTAGTTACAAAAGTTAACTACAAATGTAATTACATACATGTATTTTATCAAGCATAAGTACACAGTAAATACATGTATTTACACAATAAGTACATTGTAAAAAACTATTAACTCCTGTGTAAGTACATATTAGCTAAGGCCACTTAATATAAAGTGGGACCATTTATTTAATTTTCTATTTATTATGTTTTAATAACATCTACCCTCACCCCAACCATCACAGTAACGTAAAAACACTAGTTGTAATGAGTATGATTTTTTTTTTATTATTTATTTTATCTATTAAATTACCCAATAAATAGTATTTTTTTGATGTTGTGTAAAAGTGAAGAATTGATGTTATTTATTACTTGATTGTTCAAGCTACCTCACAAAAGTGCTTTGTTTGTTAAAGGAACATCCTGGATTTGTTTTTTTGCTTTTCTTTATTCTTTTTTTTAAGTGTTATAAAAGTATCGGATCGGGTTTCGGTATAAGCAGATACTCAAAATCAAATGACTCTGACTCAGAGGCAAAAAAACTGATCAGGACATCCCTATTTTATAGTAAAAAGTATATTTTTAAATAGCACTGTTTTAGCCGTTATTAGAGCAAAGTAAAAAATTCCTTGATCAATTAGCACAGCATAATTTGAAAATTGCCACACTTCACAAATTACAGGAAAAAGGAAGCATCACATTTGGCAGAATTCTTTTTACATATGAACATCATAAGACTCATAGGGTGCAGTGAAGAGACAGAGAGCCACTATATATGCTTCAAATAAAACCAAAGCAGGAATTTTGAGAGTAACTTCGAGATTCCAAAAGGGCTCTTATTCAAAGTGTTTAAAAGTCCTTTTTCTCTATTTTATGGCTTTCAATGACTGCAATTTAAACATTACATCACCCTCAGCCAGTGTGTGGAGCTTGGCCGGGCCTTAATGCTTTCGTTCAGAATCAGATGGAGAAAGAGGAGGGGGCATAAGAAGGTGAGCCAGTTGGTCTTGGCACTGCCATGTTTAAAGCCACACACAACACAAAGCACATAAACTAGGAAAACAAGCTTCATAGAAACACTGCAACCAATCTGCTAAACAGAACAACTTGTGAAATGTTTCTGAAAAAGTGGAAGTGAAAAAACGCTCAGTTCCTCTGCGTTTCCCTTAACAAGTGCATGTCTAGTTCAGCAGAAATGCTCAATTGAAATCAAACAATCGTTAAATCATAATATAAAGGTCGCAACAGTTTTCCTTCAATCCCACCATGACGAGAGTTCAGGTCATGACCCAAATAATGGCAGCAATCAACTAACATGACAGGAAAAAGACGACCTCTTCCCGCCACAAAGCTGTGTTCATCCTCACACACAACACGTGCCACCTAAATCCCTGTGAAGGGCCCCCCAGTGCCCTAACCTATTGTGAAATCAGGCCTGTGCCGAGGGCATCAGTAATGTAGGGCACCCCACCCCCATTCAGACACACTTGAAAATATTCGGCTTTCACCTATGGGGACCTGCAGCGAGAACAAAAGAGGTCAACTCTTGATTCGTGACGTCACACTAACAGACTGTTTACAAACACCAAGCCCCCAACAGAGGCATGGAAAGCCCCTGCCCGGCCTTCTCTGCTGGATTAATGGTGTTATCAGAAAATCTGTGATTGTTAATAAGCACAAATAACACTCCCTGCTGTCCCAGTTTTTAAAGCCTCCACAAATACAAACACCAAATCTGTCTAAATGCCCCCAAACCAGAACGTAAACACCTCTATAATCTCATGGCTTATACATTTTCAGCAATATTTTTTAATCTAGTAGCTTTCATCCCAAATCAAGAGTCATCACCATTTGCCCATCTCCAAATAACAGCATTAAAGCCAATGCAAAACAACACCAGAGAACAACAAACATTATAGCAACAGTAAGAATGTGTGTATGTGAGTTCTAATGCCAAGTTCAGACTGCATGATTTTAGCCCTGATTTTGACTCGCCAACAGGTTTTTAGAAATCGCCGATAAATGCCTGAAATCACAGGAAAGTCGGTGCTCGTTCATGTGAGTAACAATCATACAGTGTGAACTATCAAGGACGTGATCTGAGAGAATCGACAATGAGTCGTCGACACCCATCAGATATTTGGCATGCTAATTATCTGGAGCTGTCGGCGAATCAATATCATGTCATGTGAAATGTGTTCTGATTAAAAATAACATCGACGATTACCTACAGCCAATAAGAGAGCAGCATCCACTGGTATGGGTATTTGCAGGCCAGCGGGAGGTTGGGGGAGAAGTTCAGTGCTTATTTTCAGGCTATTTGGACCCAAGAAATGGAGGGAAAACTAGTGTAATATTGGCAGAAGCACTCGAGTTTGTTTGAGGTGTCATTGAGCAATACCACAATTGGGTTGAAAAAGAAAAAAAGTTGAGGAGAAATTGCTAATTCCCTTCAAACCCAGGTGAGCAAAATAAGTACCTTGTCTACCCCACTAAAGGCGTCTTTCTCATTATTTAATAACAAAATATATACTTTGTGACCTCGCGTTGTTTCCATTTCATTTTGTGTGGGTTTTTGGTTGTGAGACGTAGTTTGGTGATTCTCCTATTGTAAAGTCAAGCAGTGTGAAACCCCATGTCTCTAATCCATCTCGCAGTGTAAACAAAGCAGCGTCGAAACGTTACACAAGATAGTCATGCAGTGTGAAAACATCTGTGACATGACTACTTTGAAAATCACACAATCTGAACTCGGCATAAGTTGCTCACCATTAGTAGTTGTTTTTTCCTTTGTTTGTTTTGAACAGAAAATTAAAGATTAGTGCTGAAAGTTATACACGTAGTCACATCTGAGCGTCTATTTTGTATACCAAAAATAGACATAAAACTAAAGAAAAAGTCATGTGTATGACATTTGCGTCGCTGTACATTTAAAACAACGCTGTGTGCTCGGCTGAAAATGCTCATATATTTGTATGTGTGATATTCTAATTAGTTAAGAACTTGTCACATGTAACAATGTCTGTCGCACACACAAACAAAGCTCTGCTCAAAAGAAGTGCGCTTATGTCATGACACTATATCTTGCTTTCAGTTGTTTAGTTATTTTTGGTCCCCGTTGCATTTACATTTTAGAGAAAATGGACTTAGACTATTCACACTTGCGCTAAATGAGCCTCTCTCTCTAAGCATGTTTAATCAAACCAAATCTGCCAAAAGAGCAAAAACACCATTAGCTTTAATATTAGCTTACAACAATTACATTTAATCATTCTGGGGCTTTAACAAATGTATTCCATTTCACAGACAAAGAAACGCAATGCTGTCTCCCAACAAACGCACATAGTTACAGGCTAAAAAAAAAAAAAAACTAAAAAAAAACTTCAGGGCATTCATGATGTGCATTAAAAATGCAGGTTGTAAACAAAAACTAGGGCACAATGTTTCCAACGAATAAAGACATGAATTACAGATAAAGCCATGAAAAAGCTTCAGAAGATTTTAAAGGAAGCTAATGAATCAAATGAATCACAGAAGTGGCCAGCATCCACAGTCACCGCAAGGCATTGAATGGGTCCATATTAAAACGATGAAAAGATGATTCTGACAATAACAAACGATTGTAAGTAGGCATGGGACAAATACCGGATTCAATGTTTGGTAAAAAATAATGGTATTAAAACCGCTAAAATGTTTTGTTATACTGCTTTTAAAGTGTTTAAGTGTTTTTTTATATGTTATAAAGAAATCTGTGTTTTCCAAGCTAATAAGGATAGTAGAAGTCAATGGTTTATCTAAAGTTTTTAGCCTGACATGTTTACTGTTTCAAAATATTATAAATGTTTCCTAAATGTAATATATTGTGTTAAATGGGAAAAAATATGAAGTTTTTTGCTAAGACATTTAAAAAGAACTAATTTTAGAGCAGTAAACACGATACCATGATACCATGAAACCGGGATATTTTTATCCAAGGTTATCATACCGTCAGAAAGTTATACTGGCCCATGCCTAATTGTAAGAGTTTGTTTAACCCATTTCTGTAACTTACAGCAGTGTCAATTACATTCAACAACTGATTTCTAGAAAACTAAAAGTAGTGGCAACTGCATTAATCACGATTCAATGCAGTGTGTGTGTTAAACAAACAGAATAACCAGTCATTGGTGGCATATTTAAGTTAAACAGTTTAGAATTTGTCTGTACACACTGTACAAGAAAGTGCAGGCAATTGTGTATGTCTTTATTATTCAGTCTTGCCAGAAAATAATTGGGTTTACACAACTTTTTTTTTTAACTCAAACCACAGCGGTTAAGCCAAAAGAGGCTTCATAAGCATCACTTGTAATAATGAGCAATACAACACATAAACAAGCTATCCAAATACGAGTCAAACATGATGCTTTGACAGTGGTTAAGGTATAACTGCAAGCCTTTGGTCACCGTAATATTACTTTAGTCAAAAATAGCAGATGCCAAACTTGAAACACATTGCTATGGCTACCAGGGTGTCAGTCGTCTCTATGTTAAATTTGAGTCATTACATACACACAGAGATAGATCATTTGGAAGCATTCACTTGCATATATAAATGCAGCTCTCACTCCAGCAACTTTATATTGCGCACACAGCCAAAGTGATGCCTCTTCAGGTTTCATTTCATTATTCCGATAGCATCTCTTGCATACTGAAAACAAAAACACTGTATGTAAGGGTGTAGATGTTGCCTGATGTACTCACCGTGTCGAGGTCTCTCTGAGAGGTCATGGCTGTGGTCAGAGGTTGAGGGCAGCCACAGATCAATGGGTGGCCAGCAGTCAAGAGGGGGGCACAACCCCTGGCACAAAGACTCAGTCTATGTCTTCTCCCACTGGCCTTTCTCTGCCTCGCACAGCCTAACACCAAAGTCAACCATTCACAACAAGCCACACAGATTTGTTTACCATACAGTTCAGTGGTCAACACCACATTAACACGAGTATATTATTCACTATCTTAAGTGACACTGCATAGTATTACAACATGCATGTCAAGACATTCCTTCAAAGGCTGATTCACAACATCCTGTTTGTTATTTGGCAATTAAGATTGAAAACTCTTGTCTATGTGATGAAGGCAAAGCATATGCAGCCTTTATAAACGAGTCTGTTAATAAACAAACAGACAGAGGCGTTTCCATGCTGAAAAATGCAACAACGACAAACATTACATACCTTTGCTCCACTTGACTTCAAGCCAACCTGGTGTTTGTGTTACTGGATCAGCATTATATACCAGCTTGAGAGCGAATCCGTGTCAGAAATCCAGATCTGCCTGCGAACCAGACACCAAAGCAGTATAAGCTCGACAGCTGCTCACAGAAAAATATGAACGAGTCCCACATCAAATCGATAATTCACACACCATACACAAAAATATAGGTCTAGTTTATGAGGTTACGGCTGCAGGAGCAGAGAAGACAGTGCGCGCGACCGCTGGCCTTGAGCTGGAATAATTTTTGACTGCGGCAAAATAAAGAGGAACTAAAACGAGCGTTTTGATCGAGTCGCAGGCGCCTGTCGGACCCGGAGCGGTGGTTTGGTGACCCAGGGCTTTCCTCTTACATTAACTGACGGGTATATCCATCGTTCAATCACATCAGATGTAGCTATAAAAAAAAAGACTCGCAGCGTTCGATCAGATTAATGGCTGAGAATTTAAAGACACCGGAAGTCAGCTGGCCATATATGCAGGAAACTGAGCGCAAGGGTTTCTGGGACTTGAAGTGTTGTGGCGGATCTCCATTTTGATCGCACCTTGCGGAACGGCAGTCATTTCACATGCTGAGTGATGGAATGTGGGGGGTTTCTTTTGTGTGTGTATATGTTTTCTCATTTATTTAAATCTTTCTTAAATTTATAGACAAATGTAAATATTAAATTTACTCTAAATGTTAAATCTCATGTAGGCCAACTCAACTTTTAGAATGACATCACTGACTTTTTTGGGATACTTCTTCTGCAGTGGTGGAAAGAGTACTGAAAATCATAAGTAAAAGTACCATTGCTTGCCTAAAATGTAGTGCAATACTAAAAGTATCTGTTGTAAATATTACACAAGAGTAGTGAGTATTAAACGTAACATTCTGTAGTCGATTCAGTTATTGCCCAGCAGGCACAGAACGTCATAAGACGTTAATATTAGGTTAGATTTAGGTTGTGATAACAGGTGACCAAAATTCAATGTTTAGCCAGTGTCTATGGATTTAGATTGTGCCAGAAAGTGACCAATCCTACATTGAGCCATCATCTTAAACAAACGTCATATTGACATCAAATACTGACATTTATTCATCAGCATATGGCAACCTAAATCATCATTTATCATTGATATTTGGTTGATTTTAGGTTGGACGTTGGATATTGGGATTCTGATGCTTTTAGGTTGGACATTGGGATTTTGATGTCAACCCGTTTTTTTCATTTCCAAACAAAATGCAATGTCCCCACGACGTTGGGGTATAACGTCAATCTGACGCCATGTTGACGTCTTGTGCCTGCTGGGTGTTTAAGGCTATTTCGGTCATCATACAGTAAACTATCATCTTCTCTTCAGTGACATGCATCTAAACGTCTCTGGATTATTGCGTGCAAAGATTTTGGACATTTTCTTGGACACTTTTAATGCTTCCAAAGAGTTTGCTGCATAAATCGCACATGTCTTGAGGTGGTTCAGTATGATATGATTTACCTTTGATTTGCTATGTGTGATTTGATTGGACAGGAATCACAAGACTACTCAGCCAATCCTCGTAAAATAAATAAATAGTGACTGTAGTTTGTACTCAAGGTAGAAGTTTTTTTTTTAAACTACTTAGTAAATTACAATTTCTGAGAAAAACTACTCAATTATAGTAGTTTGAGTCCTTGTAAATTTTTATTTTCACCTCTGCTCTTCTGTATGAAATGCATTATAATATCACTTTTTCTCTTCATTTCAAAAGAAAACCATGCACAACTGAATGACAAGAGAGGACACTTTTATTTGATAACAGCATTGCACATAATAAAGGCACATTTAAGTAGGCTTTTTACATAGGAAAAAATAAGGCTGAAGTGTGTTATTTGTTTATTGATAAAATACTTCCATCAAATCTTAATACACAGAAATAACAAGACCAATCAGCCACAGATGGCTTAACTGGCTAAACCCAAATTTGTTTTTTATTCTCTCTCTATTTTGACTCATGACAGATTGGGATGTTTTCTTGAAACACATTTTAATAAATAAATAAATACAAAATTTAAAATATAAATAAATGATGATACCTAAAATTAAAAAGTTTAATTTGGTGACAATGGGGGCACAACATTTTCACACTTCAGCTTTAAACAAACAATATGTACATAAATATGATGCTTTATACAGTAAACAGTGATGTCTTTTTAATAACAGTAGCAATACATGGCAACAGAGCTGTCGTAATGCGAGGGTTAATCCTCAAGTTGTTGTTTTTTTCATAGCAGCTTCAAATCTTACATTTGAGGTATCATTTACTTAACAATTAAAATGTTTGGTAATGTAATAATTAAAAAAGTACCTCTGTGATATTTCAACACTTTCAAATCGTAAGTTGTAAATGTTAATATTGTTAAATGAAGCTGAGCACACAAGTACTGTAAACGACAAACACGTTTTACTTATAAATCAAACCTTCCACAACTCTGATCAGAAATACATGTATGCTTTAAAAAGTCTCTTCGTCTTCAAAAAAAAAAAAAGTTTTTCTTCTGAAAGACTGAGGAAAAGATAGTCACAGCACTAAGCCACGTAAAGCCTTTACTGCTGAGGACATTTAGTCACCAATATTACATGTACTATAAAAGAAGGCAGTGTCTGCTCAAACTTTGTAAAATGATTTTCAATACAATGAAGGAAACAGTTCCAGACGCACTACAAAGCAGCTTTGTGTAAACATTAAAACACACTGTGGGGACTTTATAGTTGCAGCAAGTGGTAATGACTTTTAAAAATATACTGATAAGCATTTATGTTCAGCGTATAAAGGTCATCATTCTGACCTTTACAAATACATACACCACATCCCAGCAACAAATAAAAAAGGACCAAAAATCTAAATGCTCCATAATTTTTCCTAAAGAAAAAATTAAGCAATGTTTTTACAAAAAACATTCTGAAAACAGCATAAAGTAGGTCATCTTTAAAGGATGACACTGGCAAAACGGCATGACAAATAAGAGCACTTTGATGCTGACGAGAAATTACTCATTTTGCCACACAAGTAAAAACAACAACACTCATTTCACAAAATAGGACAATTGGAAAATGATCCAATTTAGCTGTTAAGCACATGAACATTTTTACATTTACTGTACAGTTCAATAGAGAGAACAATCCCTGTTACTAAAAAAGCCAAAAATATCAACAATAAATACACTTCTTCCTACTGGTACATAAATACATCAATCAATTTACAAAAATATACATTTACGAATATAAAATTACAGCTGTAACCCACTATCTTTTTTTCAGTTGTATCAACTTTATAAAATGAAGTACTACAAGGGCAGTCTTGAGCTCAAAACATTGACTAAATATACTCTCCAGAATCTCTCTGGCCTATTTTGAGTTGGTTCACACTGCACAAAAACCATACATAGGACTGACAGCATTTACAAGCAGCTAGTCTATTCAATACCATAGATGTGTGTACATAGATGCCTCTAGAAATCCACCATCTTGAAACAGTCAATGTGTCGTCACTTTTCAAGATGTGACAACAATGTGCAGCATCTAATTGTAAACTATGCATAGATTTTACTTACCAAATAAATATACAAACAATTCACATGTGAGATTGATCTGGTTTGTGTTTTTAAACTGTCAAAGGTCCAGTGAATTTAAAATAATGTGTTTTAGATGTTAGTATCAGTATGTTAGTCTTCAAGAATCTCTATAAGTGTTGATAGTTTGATATAAAACAGTGACAAAATTCCCATTTAGAAGATATAAACCTGATATAAGCATGTAAAGCTTGTAGTTTATCACCGCCTAAATGAATCAACATTTTTTTCACATCACCTCATATTTCAGTTTCTCATCAAATCTTGACCAATCAAATGCTTTCTAGTGTCTGACATGCCCCGCCCCTTCAAGACACTTCTCATTCGCTTTTCATTTGATGTGCTTGTGCTCAACCACTATCACTGCCATTGCTGTGATAAAACAAAACGCTATTGGCTGTTTTTTTAAGGGGAGGATCCACTTTATGCCCCGCCCTCTCTTCATTTTTAAGTTGAGAATACATCAAACCTTAAATAAAAAAAATGCACATTTCAAACCACTTCACAGGACCTTTACATTTATAATGTTAGCCCACTGAGTGTGTATTGTATTGTGTTGTGTTAATTAAACAATCATCAACAGAAATCTATTGCAGATAGTGAAGTTAATACTTGTGAACTGCGGTTGCAGATGCACTGTCACTGACAGAGTTTGTGCATTCCAGTCTGTTCTCATAAAAACAAGTGTTAATGAGGCATCTAATGTATATACATCTATGGTCATTATTTACATTGGTTTATATAGTAAATCTGTTTGTGCTAACGTGAAGCATAGGGACTCGTACTCAACACAACAGGGTGCTGGGTGGAAAAAGTGGACAGTAAAGTAAACTTTTGCCTTTGTTTATCCGCTTTGATATTTTACTGCAGTGTTGAACTCATGAGGCATCAGAGGACATTGTGCAATCAGTCACACTCACTACTAAGTCACACATTGTGCTATAGGAAGCCTAAAATGAGTGAATTTAGACATTCATGTTGCATCATGACTTAAAAATTAGGTTGGAAACACCCAATAAGATTTGTCCAGCCTGTCAGAACAAATCCTTCAAATAGCATGTTGAAAAATGACTGAATCCCGCTGAATGACCAGAAACAGGCCGAGACACTTTTGTGTAGCAGTTCTGACCTAGTTCTTGTGTGAGAAAAGTACATGGAGTACTAGATCATACCTTTTCAGACTGTAACCCAGAGGCACAGTCACTGTACCATTACACAAAAATACAGAGTTTGCCTATTGAATAAAAATGATTCGTGTAAACCATTATTTGAGGCAAACAAAATCGTAAGGTGCAAAAATGAAAGTGCCTGCAGCATTTTACAAAACCAGTTGTAAAGTGGCTGCCATACCAATCCAGTTGCTGCTCTTAAGGTGTGGCTCCCTCATTCTCACTACCATCTTCAGCAAGGTAAATCGGCTTCTTTCCCTGAAGGATGGGCTCAAATTTCTGAGGAGAATTGTTTTTGCCCTCAGAGCTGTGACGTATCCCATACGCAAAATAAATAAGGAAACCTATAAGAGACATAGTTATATAGTTAAACCTTCAAATGTAACACTACAAAATACTGAAGAGATATTCTAATTATTAGTATATAATTACACTACTATTTAAATAAAATAGATGACTACATGTATTAGATAATAAATACGATAAAATGCTATACCGTGAAGCAATAATATATTTAATTATACTCTTTTATTTTTTAAATGTTCCAGTCTTCAGTCTCACTGTCTGAAATCACTCTAATATGACGATTTGCAGTTCAAGAAAGATTTTTTTAGAAAAAAAAAAGTATTTTGATTTGAAAACAGCCAACTGTTTGAAATATTTCACAAATTACAAAATTAGAAAAGTTCTCACTATCACTTCAATCATTTTAATTTCCTCACATGTTAACAGTAAAACAATCTAATAAGCTAAATTTGCAAGTACCCAAACCTATGATGAAAACAATTCAATATGCATTAACTAGGGGTGTAACGGATGACTGTTGATCTGTGATCACGTACGGATCACAACTCACAGTTCGGAACGCACGTGACCCGCGAATTCATAACTTTTTGTGAATTCATAGGTTATAACGATCGCAGAGAGATCGCCTCCCGCATCATTCAAATCACGTGCATGAAAGCATTTTGTCTTCCCTGTAAAATATAGGTATGTTCAACCACAACTTTTTTAGTCATCATTATGCTTTCGTAGGGTATCAATTAAAGGTGTTTTCTGTCACTGTTTGTTTAGACTGCATTAGTGCATTCAAAGTAAATCTGCACAAAACATTAAAAGATTGTGATCTCAGTTCAAACCCGCGTAACATGGGCGATAAATCATAATGATTTGCATGTTTATTAATCCTTCAAGGCGCTTCAATAAAACCTGCGTTTAATCGAGAAAGATTCAGTTTTTTTACACTTATTCAGTTAGTTACAAACAATTAAATAATACAGAAGTACTGGGAGAACAGTTTATGGTTCAGATATAAACACTTATGTGTTTATCAGTGTTTAATGGAACTTGACTCTGATGAAAGGTGTAGCGATTACATTGTTTAACCAATAAGGGGTGACAAAAAAAGTCAAAAATTATATCGCTGAATAGGTTTTCAAAAATGATCCACCTATAATGAAACATGAAGTTTAATGTGTGAATTGTTGAATCACTAATTGAAAATAAAATTGATATGTTGTACAAGATGTTAGATTTTTATATTTAGCATTCTCAGCAACAGTAGCGAAGATAATTTTTCCTATTAAATATTTTTCTATTTTTTCTAACAGCTCTTAATTTTCTTATTTTTATTCAAATTACAGGTTCTCAGTTCTGTTAACACCAATGGTTTTTAAAGTAATATTTTTGTATAGATGCAAAGCAAATGACATTTGTCTTCTCCCTTTTTTGCTAATCCGAAAAATGATCCGTTCCGTGACTCAAAAACCATAGTGTGATCCGAACTGTGAGATTTGTGATCCGTCACACCACTAGCATTAACTCACCAATTGCCATCCATACTGCAAAACGAATCCACGTCGCTCCACTCATTTGCATCATGAGGTAAATATTTACAAAGATGCTGATCAATGGGAGAATGGGAAGCAAAGGGACCTACAAAATGCAGAGAGAGGTTACTATAACCACCTAAAGATTGTTGATTTTACAAAGCTCCACATTTAAGTCTGTACCTTGAAAGTGAGAGCCTCTTTGCTCTGGGGCTGGCGCCAAATGACGACGATGCAGACAGTGGACAGAACCGACAGGAGAACAACCAAACAGATAAAAAGAGGGTGACCCATAGCCACCTGCTCCAAGCACACCGACAGCACCAAACACAGCAGCGTGAACAACACGGCTGAGGAGCAGAAGAGAACCATTACTCTTTTCACTTTCTGAACAACGTTTTAAAGTCTCAATTTTAATTCTAGGTTTCAGAAAAAGACTGATTTAATGAAATGCTTACATATGGTGCCGCACGCAGAGTAAACAATGATGCCTGAAATCTTGGTGGGTACATCACATATGGGCTGCACAAGCATCCTTATGGAAAACCTTTTTTTAAGAGGTATCGTCTCCATATCCTGACTGTACTCATCTCCACTGTCCACATCCATGACTGCTTTAGCCTCCAGCCTCTGGAGCTCCACAGGCTTCACATCTGCACCGCTGGACCCAAGCCTGCTCGGCTGA
Organism: Danio rerio; assembly: GCF_052040795.2. Lineage (NCBI taxonomy): Eukaryota > Metazoa > Chordata > Actinopteri > Cypriniformes > Danionidae > Danio > Danio rerio. The sequence goes on from NC_141034.1 coordinate 35,048,157, forward strand.
TACCTGTGGATTAAACAATAATAATCTTAAATTTTGAAACAAAAACATTCATGTTTTTAAGGAAATCATAAGTAATAAGACTGCACTTATTTGTTAAAAATAATAGTACAATTGTGAAGTAAATATTAGCAAGTTAGCAAAAGAAAAATTCTTGTTTTGAGAAATAAAATGCTAAGACTTTCCCTAAAACAAGAAAAATAATCTGCCAATGGGGTAAGCAAAATAATTTTGTTTTTCATTTTGACATAAGACTATTTTGCTAACCCTATTGTGAGATAGTTTTGCCTGTTTTACTGAAATACTCACTTAATTTCGACATATCATTTCCGAAAACAAGACTATTTGTTTTGCTTGTCTAGTATAAGCTTCTTGATTTAAGAATTTTTAGACATTTGGACTAGAAAAAAGACAAAAATAAATAGGAAGAGCATGTTTTGCAGTGTATTATTCCGATTTTAAATGCCTATTATATTTTAATGTATGTTAATGCATTGTGATAGATGCTGTATTTTTATAAGACACTGCATTCTTAAATGTTACATGATCCTTCAGAAATCATTCTAAAATGCTCATTTGATAATTAAAACATGCATTGGTCGTCATATTAATATAACGCTCTATAATAGTTAGATAGAAATGCTTAATCCGGTCATGTAAAATATTTTTTTTCTGAGTTGTGCTTAAAGTTCCTTGTCAGGGTTTTTATTGACTCTTTTGTAATTGACGTGGACCATCTCTCATATCATTTGTTAGTTTTTTCTTTATGGTTAATAATATGACCTTCACAGAACCTTTAAAATTACATAAAAATAAAACCATTTTTATATAACTATTTTAGATATTTCTGTCATTTACTCTATGTCTAACAGTTTAACAGGCTAGTTTTTTCCTTTCTTTCTTTTTTTTTTACAAATATTTCTTTTAGTCGTGTATTTGTTTCTTATATTCTTTGAATGGACTCTGTGGCTATTATTTTAAAACAATAATAAAATTTCATTAAAAAAAAAAAGTAATCCAAAGTACCTAAAGTAAACCAATAGCCTAGCGGTTAGTGCGTCAACATATAGCACCAAGGTGCTTACGGTAACCCGAGTTCAATTCCAGGCTTGAAGTCCTTTGCCGATCCTTCCTCTATCTCTGCTTCCCACACTTTCCTGTCTGTATAATCTCCACTATCCTATACCACTAAAGGTGAAAACCCTAAAAAAAAATTATTAAAAAAAATAAATAAAAAAGATAAATAAAAAATAATAAATCTCTAGAGGTGAATGTCATAAAATTTGGCAAAGCTATTCTACAAATACAGATTCAGCAGCAAACTAACACTCTACAAAGAGAGTCGATTCTTTTATAGATCCATTTAAGATATTTTGCTTTTGAAGTGGAGACCTGTGATCTGGAAAACTGAAAGACTTAAACTTGACAGTTGAGCTATTTATCGACACACTGACCACCAGGCAATTGGTGCCAAAAAAGAGGGTATATTCTATTCTAGCCCAAACTTTTAAAAAGGACAGTACTGTACATATACACACACCGAAGAATAAGAACACACACAGCCACCAGAGTGTATGCCAGCAGGGTCCCAATCGACATCAAGTCTACCAAAGCATCGAGATCAAACAGGAAGGCCATCAGAGCTACAGCGAAGGAGAATTTTAATTAAAATAATCATCTCTTGACATTAATTGCATGAACAAATTAATAATAGTGCAGTCTTACCTGCTACAATACCAGACACAAGTGTTGCCAGGGCAGGAGTTTTGGTTTTCTTATGCATCCGAGAGAGAAATCGAAAAAGCAGACCATCTTCAGCCATGGCATAAATCACACGAGGCATAGGGAACATGGAGCCCAGCAAGCTGAAAAACAACAAAAAGAGACCCTTATTTTCAGCACTTTATATGATTAAGATCAATAAAGCAGTTGTGGAAATACAAGAGTGTCATTGTTTAGCTGTAATCAATAACATTTTCAGTTTAATAATGAAGTAAAATTCATATAATATAATACAAGTATAAGTGTAGATGTTACTGCTGATTAGGGATGTAACGATTCACGGTGAGACGGTTGAAAATCGATTCAAATATGTGATGGTTCAACCTGGTTGAAATGTTGAATGAATCGCAATACATGTTTTGAACTGAGGGGCGCTGTGTTTGCTTTACCACTCTTGCTTTAAAAAAATTTAACGGCTCTTTACTTAAATTTGTTTCAAATCATTTTGTTTAAAAATCGGTACTAAATTATGAATCATGTGATTAGTATAGTAAATCGTATGGAATCGTGAGTAAGGTGAATTGTTACATCCCTACAGCTAATTATTTATTTATTGCCACATCAACAATTTTTGGCTATTTTATGGTGAGATCAATATACATAAAAACATTACATGATAAGAACAACTTAATATTTCAATGAAAGATTATACGCAAACAAATATATAAATAGAAATAAATAAAAATTAGAAAATTAATAAAAAAATATATCAAAATTAAAATATGATTTTTTTAATGCAATATTTATTCAATGATTATTAAGTGTCTTTTAAATAAAAAGAAAACTAAAGTTGACAATAGAGAGGAAAACACACTTTTATAAAGAAATTGAAACAGTTGAAGACCTTTAGGTTTTTAAGATGTGTAAAACGCAGAATCACGGAATAAAAATCAATATCTTAGCCATATTTTTGGCAAACTTTTGATGAATAGATCAATATTAGTTCTATAAATTTAAACAAAAATGTAATGTAAACTGTGAATATTAAAATAAAAAAAATTTGATATAAAATACTATATTCAAATCTGCATGTCTTTGGGAAAAGCAGTTTTGTTTCCTACACACATAATCAATCACTAATGATGCTGTTTTAAGTGCATGAATCAGTAAATTTTATCTTCAGATCCTCTCTAACAGTTATTTTACAACACAAAAACAACTGTCATATTAGGCTCATATAACATACCTGGTGGAAAGGGCGCACAAAGAACCCACGGACACAATATAGCGAGCAGGGCCCCAGCCCACATAATCAAAGGCCTGAGGTAGTGGGCTGTGCTTGTCCAGCATGTAATAGGGCATCATGAGCGTAAGAGCTGCGGACACTCCGAAGTAGGCAAAAAAGCAGATGAGCAAAGAAGCCACAATGCCAATCGGGATGGAACGCATGGGGTTTTTGGCCTCCTCACCTGTGACATCAAATGAGCTGAGGTAAGACTGATTATAATAGTAGGACATGCTAGTTTTACTGAAGGCATTTTGCTGAACCTACTTGTGGTTGCAATGCAGTCAAAACCCACAAATGCATAGAAGCAGGTAGCAGCGCCACTGAGGACTCCGTTCAAGCCAAACGGAGCAAAGCCACCCGAACCGAACTCCTTTTCAATTTTCCTAAGAAGCACGAGAGATTAAAATGTTACATTTAAGGACAACTCTTAATATACAGTCTTTTATCATTTAAAAAAAAAAACATTTACAAGTTATTATCTGCTGCCTCTTCAGGTTATAGGAACAACAAATAATAACTCTACTTCTGGTTGATCATTTGCTATCAGAAGTGGCTTGAAAGGCAAAGGCCTCTAGTTTATGCTTATTTTACCAAAATAAAATATGATTGTGCCTTGATTTTTAAGTATTTAATTAGGACAGTAAGGTCTGACTTTGCTCAGAAAAAAGTCTTGTTACTTAACAGAACTAATGTTCAATATAGGATATAAAGTCATGGTGCAGTGGAAAATAATTGATATTGATATTGTGTATGACTCCTATGAGCTTGGAGGACTGCATCCATACATCTCTGCAATGACTCAAATGTCCTACTAAAAAGTCATCTGGAATGGCAAAGAAAACATTCTTGCAGGACTCCCAGAGTTCGTTAAGTATCTTTGGATTCATCTTTAATGCCTCCTCCTTTATGTTACCCCAGACATGCTCAATAACGTTTATATCTGGTGACTGGGCTGGCCAATCCTGGAGCACCTTGACCTTCTTTGCTTTTAGGAACTTTGATGTGGAGGCTGAGGTATGAGAAGGAGCGCTATCCTGCTAAAGAATTTACCCGCTCCTGTGGTTTGTAATGTAATGGGCAGCACAAATGTCTTGATACCTCAGACTGTTGATGTTGTCATTTTGAAATTGTTTGCATAAAATTAAAAAGATATTTGCAGGCATGTTTATATAGTATTATTATAACGTTTGACATATATACAGGTATATTATATTTCAATTTACATATACGTTGTATTATATATTATATATCTAAATATAAATAAACATTTTCTCAAATATTTGCATGCATGTGCGTATTCATATATACCCAATAAAATATAAATACATACATAAAATTATATTAAAACACACCTTTATTTTGCATGTGATTAATCGTGAAACAGCACTAATACACACACACACACACACACACACACACACACACACACACACACACACACACACACACACACACACACACACACATCTTTTCAATACTTTAATAATAATAATGATGATGATGTACACGCATATATGAAAGTTGATGCAGTGTAACTTACTGTGCTCCAGTTATGTTGGTCCTGTTAATGTAATCCTCCACAGTGAGGTTCCAGTTGGCAGTGTCGCCTTTCACAAAGCCTGATATGATGACAAATGTCAAAACCACCAGGTTGATTCCTGTGAAGATCTTGTTGACAAGTGCAGACTCACTCACTCCAAATGCCAATAGTCCTGTAGAGTGGGAGGTGAAAGGTAGCAATTTCACACCATTAATGGTCATTTGCACGGCAATGGGGAAAGGAAAGTGTGAGTTACAGTCTTTTGACTAATGCATGCGGCGCTGAAGCATAAAACTTTCAATTATAGTTGCTGTAGTAAAACCAAAGAAACCTTTGTTTCTCTTTGGGCTCACTTGTCAGAAAAGCACAAAAGCCAGGTGTCTGATAGAAAGTGGAGTCTACAAGAATCATTCCAGAACAAAGATACACAATCTTCAACTTAAATAATGGAATTTTTGGAAACACATTATGTCTGCTATGAATGAGCTAGACACTATTAACCATTTTCCACAACTTTTTTAGGGTAGGGTTCATGTGCACTGACTTTTTCTGATGTAATATCATGAAATAAACATACAAAAATAACATACGAATGCAAAAGGAGACCATGCGAAGCAATTCTGGGAGCTGCAGCTTTAGCTTCAGCCGCAAAACTACACAGAATACTGTGGGTTTAGTTTTCAGCGAATCGTCCCCTAATGTTTCAGGATGAGATCAGAGGCTCAGAGTCGGTGGTCTTAAGTTGCGGTTTCAATTTATTCAATCCGATAAGAGTCTACACTACAAAAGTAATCTGGTGAAATGCACTTTCTCTAAATGCCTTTGATGAACAAATGAACAAATTCAAAACATTTGGCCCCCAACTACCCGTCATCAAATTGTGATCGGACTGCTGAAAATTAAATCTCGATAAGAGTTGTAAACAGGGTCTTAAACAGAAACAAAAGGGTTCTCACCAGTGAGCAACATGACTAGGATCAGGGCAAACACATCTGGATATTTTGCCAACACATTTTGAGTGTCTGGAAAGGACATGAAGGCTTTGAAGAAAGTGGAGATCTTTTGTGCCAACAGGCTGTCGAAAGTGGCGCTCCAAGCTCGTGCCACACTAGCTGTGCCTTTAAAAAATGAGAAAAAAAATATCATATGACACTATTAGCAGATGCAAAAGACTTCAGAACATCCAGTTGTTGTGTTAAACTTAAGCAGACACTCCAAAGCCCCTTAGACCAGAGGAGTAAACACTTCAAACCATTTCAAAACCACTTCAGCTCATTTGTGATCAGATATAATTGGTCTTGGCATTCGGAATTAACACTTGGGAGATGATTAATGAGTATATTCGGATTCAAAAGGGAAAAAGTCCTTTTAGCCTAAACAACACTTAAATGTAGAGCTGTGCGATATGACAATATATATTGTATAGACAAATCATTTCATGTTATACTCTATCGATTATTTTGTGGTGCCACAAAATAAGGCAGTGCATTTAAAGCTCATCAGGCTCTGGATGCGTTTGATGCTCATTAGGCTCTGCACTGCATTTAAATCTCACCAGGCTCTGCACTTCATTTGAAGCTCATTTCAATAATTAATTGAATTACATCATTTGTTTCCTAAAAAATCCAAAATAATAAGCAAAAGATGTTCATTATGTGCTTGGCCCCGTAATCGCTGCTTGCAGCTATATTTCTTTACCTATATCCGTTATTTTTGTGTTGTATAGTGTTTCTTATTATGTTGTGTGAATAAAAACTTCTTCGAGAGCCTTGATATTTATTTAATACTTTAATTAAACATTTGTCCACACTGCAGTTCTGAATAAAGTGAAAAAAAATCAGAGTACATACTTTAAAATGTTAGAAAAAAATAGTAGTCGTTTACATGTGATCAATGTAGATCTGTTTCTGCAGATTTCCTCAAGTCTAATTTAAGATTTTTTGGTCAGCCATTAAAAATGAAATTTTAGGCTTCTTGTGCGCTCACACTGAAGGCAGTGAGAGTGTCCAAGTCCGCTCTGACAACAACACTGTATGCTTTCACAGCTCCGGCAACGAGAGCGTCAAAATTCACTACATTAACCTCATATTAAAAGGAGCCATTACAGCATATTAGCAAATCACTTACATACCCGCATAAAAATGTGCTTTCTCGTGTGAAAATGTTGTACTCCTTTTATGAAATTCATTTAATCCAGTTTCACAAAATCCACCTGTGGCGTGGCTTTGCTCCACTTATCCAATATTTTTCATATGTCTGAAATACTCTGAAGCAGCAATACTGTTTTGTACTGTCATTAGTTAGCGTAAGATTCCCGTAAAAATAATAAAAAAAAACATTTATAACATTAATGCATCAGTAAGTCGCCAGTAACTTTTTTTCAGTCCCTGTAAAAAAAAATCATACATAATTGGAAATCCGTCAACTGCATTACTAAAACCCTTGAGAACAACTCAACAAGGAAGTAAAGTTAACAGGGCTATGTTCTCTGGATTCCTTTAAAGCAGTGGACTTTACACCATGATTTTATATAAAATACATTTTAATGTGCCATGTGACTAAAAATTGGCCATAAACGAATATTCAATCAATTCAAAAGAGTAGCAGCTTGGACCAGGAAATAGTATATACGTCACCTATACGTCATGACTTAACAAGCGGATTGAATGCCGTCGAACTGCATCATAGCTCATTACCATAAAGTTGACTTGATTTCAACTTGACGCCCTCATTGAAAATTAATGACTTCCGACTACTCTGACTTTCACGCTGCCTTCAGTGTGAACGCACTGTTACACAGGGGTTAAGATTTTTTCTAATGGCCCGGTATTATGAGGAATCATGTTTTTTTTTTTTAATTTGGGGAATTTGCTGTAAAAATGTCTAATAGCTGTTGTGAATTGTATCTCTTTACAGTGAAAAAAGTTTTATAAAAAAATAAGGTTAAATAACTGTTGGTCATTGGATAGACGTCAGCCTAAATTGAGTAGCTTTAATTGGACAAAGCAAAATAAAGACCTGTTAAAAACGATTTAAAACCTACAAACCAATGTCAGTGAATTTAAGACTTTAAGGTCTAAAATTTAGGTTTTGAAACTGAAGACATTTTAGTGATGGAAATATGAGATGACTTATATGATGATGTGAGATATTTATCACATTGCCCAGCCCTCCTTACAGAACATGTTAGTAAAATACTTTCCAAAGATAACATCTACACACTTACCAATCACATAAGAAAGAATGAGGTTCCATCCCGTTATGAAGGCCCATATTTCCCCTACTGTCACGTAGCTGTACACGTAAGCAGATCCAGTCTTGGGAACTCGTGCACCGAATTCAGCGTAGCACAGGCCAGCGAGGACTGAAGACAAGGCTGCAATGAGGAAAGAGAGCACAATGGCAGGTCCAGCCTTTTCTCGGGCCACTTCACCAGCCAGGACGTAAACCCCTGCGCCCAGCGTCGCCCCCACACCGAGGGCTATGAGGTCTAAAGTGGTGAGGCATCGAGCGAAGTGGCTTTCCACTGGAGAGTCATCCAGCACACGACGCCTCAGCAGCATCTTCCCAAAGGAGGCCAGTTTATTCTTGGTCATGATGGATGATGATGTTGAAGAGACCGGGATAAAGATGAAGGCACTAAAGGAGAGAGAAAACCAAAAAAAATTTTGAAAACATAATCCAATATTTACTTCTTTATTAAAATGAGAGTGGAAAATATCCAAAAGGGACAAATTTAGTAACAGCTATCTTGTATCACCTGTTATTAATTTGTGTTAATATCGTTATATTGTGTGTACATGCAATAAAATTATTATATATACAGTTGAAGTCAGAATTATTAGCCCCCCTTTTAATTTTTTTTTTCAGAACAAGGAAATTTTTCTTACTGTTCTCCTGTTATGAGAAAGTCTTATTTGTTTTATTTTGGCTAGATTAAAAGCAGTTTTTAATTTTTTAAAACCCATTTTAAGGTCAAAATTATTAGCCCCTTTAAGCTAACTTTTTTTCGATAGTCTACAGAACAAACCATCAATACACAATAACATGCCTAATTACACTAACCTGCCTAGTTACCCTTTTTAACCTAGTTAAGCCTTTAAATGTCACTTTAAGCTGCATAGAAGCGCCTTGAAAAATATCTAGTCAAATATTATTTACTTTCATCAGAGCAAAAATTAAATAAATCAGTTATTAGAAGTAATTTATTAAAATTATTATGTTTAGACATGTTTTGAAAAAAATCTTTTCTCCATTAAACAGAAAACAGGGAAAAAATAAACATGGGGGCTAATAATTCTGACTTCAACTGTATATATAGCTTTCCCATGCGGTCCCCCATCCAGATATTGACCGGGTGCAGCCCTGCTTAGCTTCAGTGGTGACCATGTGAGAGTTGGAGAGAGCTAGCTGCCGACATGTTAGTACACTTGTTCTTAAAAATGAATAAAGACAGTGTTTAAACAAACAAATTAACAGCTTGCATTAAAAGCAAACCATTAAAAACATTCAGAATTAAAGACTGTGGGCTTTATTTTAATGACCTAGGCTCAAAGTCTAAAGCACATGGCGCAAAAGCATTAAGAGCGTGTCTGAATCTACTTTTGCTATTTTAAGGACAGAAAAATATGCTCTGATCCCAAGCACATGGTCTAGCATATTCTCCAAATGAGTTATAGGTGTGTTTTGAGCATATTTTGCTTTAAACCAATCTGAGCCTCTTCTCCCATTCCCTTTAAGAGCAAGTTGTGTCCCGCCATGGCACATTGCTATTTACATGGTGGACTTTGTAAGTGGAAAAATTAAATGCTTCCGTAGAGAGAAAACCGTTAAACAGATCATCTGAAGCGTGAGGATAAAGAACGACACTTCTATTCGACCCCTTCGATACTTTCTCTATATTTTACTTTTACTTCTTTACTTTCGTGGATTAAGAAACGGTGTTGTACACACTCCACTGAAGACATCTATTAGTCTACATATTTAACTTAGTTTGTTAAGCGCAAAGATTTGTTTCAGTTCTAAATTCCAGCAAACAAATAATAATGAAGTGTGGTAAAAAATCGTTATAACCAAACACTCGTTCTATTCTTATGCAGCATATAGTGATGCATACATCTCCAAAACCCAACAGGTGGACAAATCTAAACTTGTTTGTATTAAAACAAATAAAAATCTGCATATAATAAATAATACTGCCAATAATAATAAAATTATAATAACAATTTAAATTTGCATAAATAAACTGAAAAAAGGCCCAAAGATGAAGTGGAGGTAGTGGATTTTATTTTTATGTAGTAAATAATCATTTTTGTAACATTTTAATCCTTTAATTTGTTTTCATATTTAAAGATATTTGCATATTGCTGTACATCCTGTGTGTGTTAAGCAATGTGCAAGCATTTGAACCTGCAAAGACTCATTACTAATGTGCTCTGCACTGGACTTTGGACTAGCTTTCAGTTGATCAGTGGTCTATTTCAGTTTCACAAAATGGTAACGCTCCAACAATGCGCCTTCACACACCTCCTTTTTAGACCGGAACACAGATGAGTCCACAAAGTGGTGCAAAATGTAAAAATTAGGGTTGCGCTGGTCTGAAAATAACAACAAATAGCACCCAACACATCTTGCACCAAGTGTATGATAGAGCCCAATTTCTTTAGAAAAATGCGAAGAAAAACAGTGGGCAGGTAACTGTTCTGTATATCATATTGCATACGCAATTAATCATTCAACATTTTGAATAAATAATTCTGAAAGGGATTTAATTACTTGGTCATTATAGTTGGGGTGGACATTTTAATTCACGTTGAAATGCTATGATTATAACATTAATAGTTATTATCCTTGATGTGAACAGCCCTTCAGACAAGTTATTGCATGTAAAGGGCAAAAATAAGGGTGTCTGTTTCCCATCACACCCACAGACACAGACAGAGCGTTCACTTAGCACATTATGAACAACTTATTTGACCACAGGGCAGCTCAATCCATCAGGAGAATTAAAAAGATTCGTATCTAAGAGCTTTTTATTGCCCTTTCAATACAGACACATAATTCATAAAGCACAACAGCTCTAAAGCCCAGCTAAAGATCGGTGACGTTGGTGTGTGGACAGAAACAATTTTCAGGCAAGACCAAAGCGATTCATCACAATTTACAGGCTGGATGAAAAGAGCAGGCTGAGTGAAACGGAGTATGTACTGAGGGTAAAATATTAGAGCAATGCTAATTCAGATTAGTGAGTATTTCCAAAAGGTCAGCCACAGTATTTGAACACAACATTTAGGTAACACCAATATTAGCAATAATGAGCTGCAGAACCATCACACGCTTTTTTAAGAAAATAGATCGCTCGCAGGGAAGGTTTTCTAGAGTGGTTTCTGTCTGGTAGCTTGAGTAGTCATACATGTTTCATCAGATCCTGTGTATAGCACTAACCAGTAAAGCAAACCTGGGCCTGCTTACATGGCAAACCGTGGAAACATTTCAATCCTTCTCATCAAAAATAAAAATTCTGTCATCATCTACTCACCATCACCTTGTTTCAAAGAGTTTTATTTCTGTTGAACACAAAAGAAGATATTTTGTAGATTTTTTAACATCAGGACCTCCATCATTCTTCAAAATATCTTCTTTTGAGATTGTTTGGGTTGGGTGTGAAACCACTCGAGGGTGAGCAATTTGTGTTTTCGGATTACCTATTCCTGTAGGCATTTTAACGTAAAATTCAAAACATTTCCTCAAACATAATACCTAAAAACAAAGAACAAGGATGCTTTTATATTTTTCTGATTACGTCGGGTTTACTCTTTACGATTAAGATCACAGAAAATATTTACTTCCTCTCATGGGTGTTGCATAAAGGTATTAACATTTACTTCATAACAAAGCAAACAGAAAATCTAGTACGTGAAAACGTTGTTTAATCTGTTAAATAGTGGCTTATTATCACACTAAAACAGTCTGATAGTTATCACTAAGCCCATGTAAAGCACTGCCTTTGGACATTGATGTCATTGAACAATCATTAGTGTAGGGGATTCATTATTCATTATTTTCCAGTACATCAGACTGGGAGATGTTATGTTAAATAACACCTCCTGGAAGAGGAAACAGCAGCAGTCATGCAGTTGATGTGGTCCTGCCCTAAACATTCCTCTGCCATGAGCGATTAACCAGAAAAAAACATTTCAAAGATTAAATAAACTAGCTACTATAACAGGTTGGATGTGATCCATTCACAGGTAGCATGAACAGGATTGTCTGCTTCACTCAATTGAAAGCTTACTGGTTTGAGAGTCTCATTTAAAAGTTTAAGATGATGACTAAATGCCCATGTTTTTCTTTTCTTTTTTACTTAAGTGACAATTTAATTGGGGCTTAGCAATATTTCTGTGCTCTTTGTGAAAGAGAAATATTGACCTGAAAATACTATTGGTGTTGGTATTTAGAGATTACTATTAACATGGAATGCACATGCAGCACCTGTCATAACACACCTATATTTACATGAATGAGATTTCATAATGTCTTTCTGACACCACACTCACAGATCAGTCTTTTTTTAAACAATGATATTTTTTTTGCTAAACATCACAGGATATTTGTTCAGCCTATGATGATTTATTCATTAACTCATTCTGAGCTCAATGATGATCTAAGTCTATTTTATTTAGGGCTAAAATATAGTAAAAACAGGGAGCAGAGATTGAAATTCAGTACATTTTAAGACCTTTTTAAGACTCTGCATACATTTTAAGACCTCATCACCACTTCAGGTTTCAACCAGTAAAATTGGCGACATTTTAAATTGCAATATATTTACTGACTGTTAATACTGATTGCAAGAAACTAATCCTAAACTAAAACTGTATTTATATACTGAATAAAAATGTTAATCCGGCCTTTACAACAGCAGGAATAAGTGTTTATCTGGTTTACTGCAGAAAACGAAGCCGTGTGATGTCTAATTTAGCAGAATTTGTTTGATTTCATAAACTACACAGCAAACTTATATACAAAATTCAGGCAAGCTTTAGCATACTGATATAAAATTTAATATATTTTAAAATAGCATTTAAGACTTTTTAATAATTTTTAAAGGGCCTTAAATTTCTTTAAATTAATTTATCAATTTTTAGGACCCCGCGGACACCCTGTAATAACTACAGGCAACAACAACAACTAAAGTTTTTTATGCACCTGCCAGTTTTGCTGTTTTACAGATGGATATTCAACCATAATTTGCCTGGTTATATACACAGTAATTTAATGTACATAAATGCTTTTATTTTCCTGAACATTCGCACAATTTCAAAAATTGTGGGGATTAAAGAGATTCCCCAAATTCCTCACTGTAAAAACTCTTTACTCGTGTGTCACAAAGATTAAACAAGAATTTTCAACAGGGCTTCAGATATTTATGCAAGAAATTATATTTATGTGAAAAAGTACGTAACGTTATATTTAAACGTAATATTATTACTGGAGTATGGTATTAGTTATTTGTACAGGTATTGATAGTTTTTTTTAGACAATTGACCTATAATGTCATGCTTGAAATCATGTTCACATAAAGAAGAACTGACACGTTACCTGAGACAAGTTTATTTCATTTTGAAAAAATAGCGTATCAGTGTAAATATATTCCTTTTAAAACATTCTAAATGTCAATGACATATTTTTATTTCTCCAGTCTTATTAAAATAAAAGCGGCAATAACGTTAAATAAATAACTATAAACAAGCGTACATTTATAATCAGTATCTACAAGCACGCGCGCCATTTCTACCACGAGGAAGATGATAAACATACGGGATTTCCGCTTCACAGTCAACGTTAACGAATCGCTTAATACAAAACCCCTTACCCAGACCGTTCAGTTTATAAATATTTCTTACATCTTTACCTCAGACATTTGACGACTTAGAAGGAACTGTTAGGAGAATGAAGGTTAAAGACCTTACCCTCTACTGAGATGATGTGCTGAAGATCCAGCGGCTCGCACGCAGACAGACAGCAGACACGCTGAGCAGCGTTCACGGAGCAGACGAGAGAAATGAGCAACAGAGCAGGACATGCGATACTAAAGTCACCCGGAAATACCAACCTTTTAAGGAAAATACTTTATTTTCCCCCCATGGGTAGGGTTACTCTGACGTCAAGAACAATGCCCATTGTAGAGAAACGTGTTCCATTGAACTAAACTAGTTTGCATTTGTTCTCATGTATATTCATTGTTTTTTTAAGTTAATATTTTTTTACAGATTAAAACTGTAAAGAACAACCATTTGTAATTTGTATTTATTAATACATCATTACATAAAACGTGTGCTCAAGATTTCAGATTATAAAACTCTGAATAGGAGCAATTCAGCGTTATGGATGTGACATTTTCAGTAAAAACTAAACATAAACACACAAAGTATATTAACATTATATTGAAATATCCAATAATATCCTGTTATTTTCCAAAAGAATCAACCAAAGTTATGGGATCAGAAAAATATTAATCTGTAAACTTTTTTTATATTTTAAATTAGGAAAATAAACATATGTTATGGATATGACTTTGTGAGTTCCCTTGAAACAACATACTCCATAGAAATTAAAGGGTTGTCTTGATACCATTAATTCATGTCATTATACTATACCAGCTAAAGTATCGCGATACCAAGCAGTATTGTAATACTGTAATTCATAACTCAAATTCTTGAAATAAAGAAAAAATTCAGAAATACTATATTTTATGTTATAATAGGCCTACATGAATGTAAATAATAATTCCATTATTATTGAAAAAAGTGTTTGCACGTCTCTTCGGCTAAAATGTATTCATGCCAACAAAGAAATACATTCAAATAAAAAACTAATTATTCCAAATGAAACTGGCTACAAAAAAAGCATTTTTCAATGTTTCCTGTTGCTGTTTTGGGTTTTTCATCCAATGTCTTTCAGTCTTATTGGGTAAAAATTCAAAGTCATTCAAAGTGTTGTAGCTATTAAATCATATTGACAGGAGCAGAAATTAACGGATTCAGATTTGAACTGAAGCATAAAAAATATGCAATAGGCTACCATAAAAAGTGCAAATTCGACAGTTTTGTAACCTTAGAAGGCTTCATAGACTACTAAAATTAAATCGTCTATTTTTACACAAACGTGTGTGCATTTAGTAACTTTTCCACATGCAACATTATGAATTGTTAATGACGATATTACAGATTACAAACTACAGTGGCACTGGCAGTATTGTGAAGCCATAGTATCACGATACTACCATAGTACCAGTAAACTGTGCAAGTCTAAGAAAATCTGTGAATTAAACTGCATAGCCCAAAAGAAATAATGCTAATCCAAAGGATAAGTGTTAGCTCAACATAGAACAAATGTGATCAATTTCGTTTTATTTGACATTTTTGCATTTATAATGGAAAAGCTTCATTATGGATGTGACGGATGTGAAATGACCACTTGACAACAGGAAATGTTGATGAGCCAACAATATGACCACATTACGTTTCATTTTCCATCATTTTCTGGTCAAAATATTAATGATGTAAACAACTGCCATTTTTATTTGTATCCTATTTGGTTTTTCATTAATAGTAATAACAATAAAACTGTTTCCATTGACGATTGTCATTGATTTGATGCATGTTAGAATTATTGCAGTATTGCACTTATACACATGGTGACACAATGAACTAAGCATTTTATGATGGGAAATGTAAATCATTTAACCTTTCAAATCTCCCATTCCCTCAAAAACAAATAAACAAAACTAAATTATACTGTAATGTTGCACTGTAATTTATTAGGACAATCCAGTCAATATATCATAAAAAAATTACAATTTATTAGTAAACCGAGTCACATTTTATAAGCATTTAAATATATGCTAGAAAGGTTAAAACTTCTTTTTTTTTACTCCTGTAAATATGAAAAACACACAAAAAAGAAAGAATCAGCCAGAAGTATACAATTCAGCTTATATTACTTTAAACGTAATACATTTTGACATTTATCCCAACAATTAAGATTTGAAGATTTAACAAATGACTCTAAATGTTGAAGACCTACTTAAATTCTCTTCATTTCCTTTATACACAACTCTAGTTTTTCATGCAGTGGTCCCCAGTTTTTACAAGCTATAAAAAAAGACAAAATGACAAAACATTTTCTCACAATGAATATCATCAGTAAAGTCATTGCATAAAAAAAGATCAAATAAATAAATACCTGAACGTAAAACCTTTAGTTCTTGCAGGACGCTCTCAAGTTTTTCTTTGTGTTGCAAACAATTAACACAGCCTAGGATTGAAGATTAAAATGAACATTTAGTACTTTCCTATCCACGTGACCTCTACAATGTTAATTACATACATTCACCTGACTGATGCTCCCCTTCAGCTGGATGCAGACCATCACACTCTACTGAAGCAGCAGGTCCTGTGAATACAAAAACCATAAATACATCAGAATGGAGAATAAATAATATCACAAGGTGTTGATTTTTAAGGTAAACCCACCCCCTCCCCCCTCCTCAATATTGGCACAGTTGAAAGTGGCTCTTAATTGGTTCTTAGGAAAACACAAATTTGACCAAACCAGAGCACAGAGAGAATGGTGGACAAAAGGGGACAAGAACATCAAAGGTTGCGAAACGGACTCTTTTGAGGAACTAATTTAGCAGCTTCATTAACCAACAAAAACATCAGAATGTCGAAACAGTTTGATTCACTAGAAGACCTTTTAATGAGCAAATAAATAAGTTTCAGGCATTAAATAAGTTGTATCTAATCAATTTACTGCAACCCAAATGGTAGTACACATGTAATGTTTGTGGTATAATAATCATACGTTTTTATTTCAAATTTATACAGTCAATTCATGTGGAGGCACAGATGCCAATTTATTTTCTGAATCATATCAATTTGACTTGGATTACAGCTAGTAAGGCAGGGAAACCATCTAGAGATCTCGATTTAATGACTCAATTATTCTCAGTTTCTTGGCAGCTTCAGGAAAGAGATTTTACAATAATGATATATCAGGAGCCGTCCTGTTGGGATGTGTCTGAAGGGCTTAAGGGAAAGGGTGGCATTTTCCCATATTCTAGAGACTATAATGTTCTGAAAATTCACTTTGATACACCCAGTGTTTTGCAAATTATATTTATTATATTTAAACCACCATCAGTTACAATAATCCTAAATTTAAGAAGGGATGATGGCCAATTTACCTAAAAACCACACCAACGGCAACAGACATGTTGTGGACCCAGCATGGTGTTAATCATGTGATCATATTTTGGTTTGGTCAGGTCTTGAGTAGTACATGTCTGAGAAGTGATGTACAGTAATTGGTGAGCATTCGTTGGTGCAGTATTTTATCCAACCTTCAACTATTACTGTACTTATGTGCGTGCCTACCAGCACAAGAGAAAATAAGATTTCCCTATAAGCAATCCTTAATACAAGTGTGTGTGTGTACACACCAGACATACACATACAATATTATTAAACAACATCTAGTTTTGTCTTAGGAGAATTTTGAAATCTTTGATCAACTTCAAAAGTTGACTATGGTATGTGTGTATCTAAACTTGTTGCAGACCATCCAAGAGTACTATAAACAGTAGGGCTTTTCACACTTACAACACTTTCCTTTGAAACTCTTAATAAGCAGTGTCGTTCTGTGCTTCCTTGCCTACATGTTTCGCACTGTCTTTAATTTGAATTTTCACATTCTATAGTCAACTGATATAATTTTTAGACTTTAAAAGGCAAGAAAAAATTTATTCAGTAAAAATGATGCTCTTTCTTGCATGCAAGGTGTTTCAGGGACAGTCCAAATCTTTTGAATATAAAGCACATGATTGGTAATCAGTTTCTAAGCATTTAGGGGTAACATTCAAAATTCAACACCAAATCGTTTTAAAATGCACATTTGGGTCAGCAATAAGGGAATTACTACAGTAAATCAGTGCTAACACTTTTTAGGAGCAGAGTAATGGAACATGAAATATTTCTTACAATGGTTACAATTTGTTTTTAGATTGACAATATCTTAAGTGCAGGGTGAAAAGCCCTACTGTTATTTATCAAGCTTCACTTTTACACATAGCATTACTCTAGTTGGTGTAAAAAATAGTAAGAATAATAATCAAATCGCACCAATTCGTTTTCTCTTTGCCGAAGGCAAACCATCATTGATCGAGTGCTTTTGGCCCACACTGGAAAGCAGTGAATTCCTCGTCCTCATACCTTTCATAGAGGAAACATGGTTTGAATAATAAAAAGCATTACATAATGTCAGAGCCCTTCAATTACACAATCATTTTGTTATTTATTTTTCTAGGTATGAATGTTGCATAAGTGTGAGATAAGCAAACCTGACCATAACAAAATCTGAAGGTGCAGAAAATTGAAAGAAAAAAAGAAAATCACTGTGAACTTTACCTGGTAATGCAGCTGATTTATTACTGGGCTGAGATGGAGCAGAATCCACAGAGGATAGTGCAGTCTGTGGTGTCTTAAGAGCCAGTCTTTTACGGGTTGGTGGCTGTAGCCCAGATGGTTTCATTTGTGGTATACCAGAGTTTGAAGGTTTTGCAACTGCAACCATGTCACATGACATGTTACAAAATGTGCATAATACATACAACTTATTAATATAGAAATATATATATATATATATATATATATATATATATATATATATATATATATATATATATATATATATATATATGCATATATATATATATGTGCTTAAATCTGATAGAATGTAAAAACAGTAATACTGTGATTTACAATTGAATTGTTTTAAATTTAAATACATAAACTGCCATTTTAAGTGTCAGGTGTTCCTTCACATCATTCAAATATCCCAATTTTTGGAAACAACTGTAATTTACTGACTTGAATATTTGAATGCATCCAAGTAACTTATTCAATAAGAATCTTTCTGACCAAAACTTTTCCAAAAGCAATATAAAATGCACATGTATAATTTGTGGGACAAAAAAGTGCATAAGCCACTCACCAGCAGTGAAGTTATATCCAGGGACAGATGAAACAACAGAAGTCTGTTTTAAATAATAAAAAAGGAAAATCCAATAATGTAATTAAACCCAACACAGGACCAACATCTTTCATAGAAGTAAAATCTTATGCTTCTTACCTTAACAGTGCTAACTGGTGCTGTGTTTTTGACAGGTGCAATGTTCCTTGTCTTCATCTGTATAGTCCTCCTGTTGCCACGCAGCGGTGTGGATGATGTGTTGGGTGGATGCGGGGCCTGCGGGCCTCTGACAGTCTTTGGTTTGACCGCCACTGATGAGTTAATAGATGACGGCGGTGGAAGAAGGCTGGACTTTGCATAGCTGATCTTAGAGGAAAGCTGAGGTAGCCTTCTTTTCATTGGAGGTTTAGTGGGAGGCTTGTTCTCATTTGCTGACTCTGATGTAGTGTGATTTGCAGGGCAGGTTGCAGAGACCCTCTGACTTGACCGCTCAGCCGTCTGAATGGCATCAGTACCATCATGATTGCTGGTACAGACGAGCTCATCATTCGACTGGACCTCAATGCTGTTGATCACAGACAGCCTCTTTCTCATAGGGGTGGGCTTTGTATCTCTGAGTATTTCAAATCTGGACTCTTTGCCAAAAACTATAGGTGTGGATGTAAACATGAAGTTTGTTTTCATGTTTAGCGTTTCATCCAAACTAAAAATACTGTTTCTGCTGATGTCGCCAGAAGGTTGAAAAGCAGCACTACCTGTTTGCTCCTCTTCAACAGTTATGTCAACTTTAGAATAAGCTTCCTCTGAGTTTTTTCTCTTATCATCCTCAGAGTTCAGACTACCATCTTGTTTTTTGTTTGGCTGAATATCTTGAATATCTATAGTTCCATCAAGCTTTTCATTTGGTTGTTCTGTAGTAGTGCTTAAGGGTGCACTGTTAAAAGAGGACGAAATGATTTTAGCATGCGTGATTTCTATATTAGGAATATCCACATTGGTTTCGGGTCCCTCTTTAAGGTCATGTGACTGGACTAGATCAACAGTGGCACTTCCTGACTCAGTCTTTACATTAGGGACATCAAGATCCACCGTTGAATTAGCGTCACAGCTCTCCTTTGGCTCTTGAGATTCCACAGTGCTCCTCTTGGTGTTGTGTAGATCAACATTCTCTTTAGTACCAGAATCATGAGTCAAATCAACAGTGTTGTTCTTCTCCTTTACATTTTGTAGACCATTAATCCTACTAATACCATTGTCAGATGGTTCTTTGTATTCTGGAGTCACATTAAAAGTGTTGTCCTTGATTTGTACATCTACAGTCATATTTGCACCAAGGTTACAATGATCTTTCGAGTCTTGAGTCAAGTCAAATGTGCTGTTCTTCTCCTTGATGTTTTGGAGATCTACAGTGGTATTTGTAGCTAAATCACATCGTTCTTTTGAGTCTTGAGTGAAATTAAAGGTGCCGTTCTTCTCCTTGATGTTTTGTAGATCTACGGTTGTATTTGTACGAGAGTCAGACTGCTCTTTTGAGTCTTCAGTAAAATTGAAGGTGCCGTTCTTCTCCTTGATGCTTTGCTGATCAACAGTCCTATTTGTACCAGTATTAGATTGTTCTTTCAATTCTTGGGTCAAATTAAAAGTGTCATTCTTGTCTTTGATGTTTCGGAGATCTACTGTTGTATTTGTATGGGCATCAGATCGTTCATTTGAGTCTTCAGTGAAATTAAAGGTGCCGTTCTTGTCCTTGATGTTTTGGAGATCAACCGTGACAGCAGCACTACCCTCAGATTGCACTTTCGAGTCTTTGGGGAAATCGAAGGTGCTGTTCTTCTCCTTGATGTTTTGCAGCTCTACAGTCTTAATTTCACCAGTATCAGGTTGTTCTTTCGAGTCTTGTGTCATATTAAAAGTGCTGTTTTTCTCCTTGATATTTGGTAGATCAGCAGTCGCAGTAGTGCCACTGTCAGATGGGTCTTTCACGTTGTGGGTTAAATCAAATGTGCCGTTCTTCTCCTTGATGTTTTGTAGATCAACTGTCACATTAACACCATTGTCAGATGGCTCTTTCAAGTCTTGGGTCACATCAAACGTGCTGTTCTTCAAGTCCTCACTCATGAGACCAGATGTATCTGCAGATGCAAGGGCCTGAAGTGAAGGCACAGCATCCACATCTACTTTGCAATCTGTTACACTGGTAATGTCTTTCTCAGTCTGTACTGATCTATTTGATGCATTTCCACTTGTAAAATGACTCTGCACTGCTAAAGAGCAATTCAGTCCAGAGTCATTAGTGACATTTTCCTGCTTGTTTTTTCTTTGATTTTCAGATGGTGTACAAGACGGGGTGCTTAACGCGGTTTCATTTGAAATAAAAGACGGGCTGACAGTTTCATCAAGAAATCCGGACACTTGGGGAAAAGGTTCATCTGCAATTGAATAGAAACTAGAAGACAGTTCTGGCAGTTTGAACTGGTACGAAGAAACAGGTTTCTGAAGAGACAATCCAAGCTTCTGCCTAAAAAAGCTCTCCATTTCAATAGCAGGCGGGTCCCTGAAAGTAATAACAAAAAAATATGTTGTGACTTCCTGAATCTTTCCTTGAATCTCCTCCATGATTATGAGGAAGAAGATTATCTAACAGAAGATGGCATGATTTTACAAAACGAAGAATCTGTTTGAAAGCAAATTCTTTAGATACTTTTCTATTTTTAAACACACAACTAATAATTAAGCAGAGATGTTATCTAGATATGTTATATAAACTCGTCTGACAATAGCTCAGGGTGTATAACATTACACAACAAACTAAACATACTAGAATAAACAAGTTTTGTAAGTGAATGAGCACTATAACGTTGCTATGTCAGGCAGATCACCCTATTATGTCTTCTCTTTTTCATTCTTTTATAACCTGTTTTACACATTTTATTCTATTTTTACTAATTACTTGTCTCTTTTATTCTTGTTTATGTTAAGCCACGGTGTATGAAAGGTGCTATATAAATAAACTTGCCTTGCCTAACTGACAACTGCAGCGGATGTTTTGTTATGATAAGAGCTCGAAAAAAACGATACATGAACGGCGACACGCGAAAATGAACCCAAAAACTCTATAATTTGTAAACAAGTAAAAAATATGCTAATCTTTAGAGAGTATTGTCACTTTCTTACCAGCTCTTGAGTACTTGGTTTTTGCGTGTTAGTTTTAAACGGGGACAACAGAGTCATTGGACGGGACGCTCAGCTCTTGGCCTATCAGCGAGAGTTCGTCTTCTTCTTCGCCGTTATCGGCAGTTGTCATCCAAATCGTCGCGTTACTGCCATCTGCTGTCTAACACTTGTTGATTGAATTCGTCCTTCCAGTCCTCTTTATGAAACTAAACAGATATTTCTTTGGTTAACTTACGATATTTTACTAGACATATTTTATATTATATCGTGCTATACCTTCTTTTGTCTATCTGGAGTTGATTTCCTGCATGACTGTCTACTTTTATCAGAAAGATTGTCTTCTATGGTAAATATTGGAGATTTCACAGCGCCCCCCAGTGCTGGCAGTTTGTATAACAAAAAACCTCTGTGACGTAATCTCAGTTCATGATATCATAAGGTGGTTTCTGTAATTGTTTTTGAACAATAAACTAATTAGGAAATAAAGATATGCAAGGATGAAATATTCATCATAAAACTAGCAATGTGAGCTAACAAAATCATACACTGTAAAAAAAATCAGTTTGCTTTAAATTTTAAGTCCATTGAACTTATATGTATGTATGTATGTGTGTGTGTGTGTGTGTGTGTGTGTGTATATATATATATATATATATATATATATATATATATATATATATATATATATATATATATATATATATATATATTAAAACTGACTTAAAACAGCTTGCACAACTTATAAAATTAGATAAAGTTAGAACACGGCTAATTTAATGTAATGGCTTACAATGACCTAAAAACATATGCTATCAGGACTAATTGATCATATCATTTTTTTACAGAGTAATCATACACTACTGTTTTGATTTCATTTAATATCTTAATGAATAGCAGTCAAAACTGTGCTCTAGGCTAGAGGTTTTAATCTTTTACTAGAGAATTTTAGAGAATTTTTAATCTTTTACAGACCCCCAAATACGATTATCTAATACATTTTTTAAACCTGTGAAAATCTATTAACTATTTTTATAAATGGGTGTAAAATATTATTTAGATTACATTTTAGTAATGTATTTATTTCTATGATTTATTTATAAAAATATTTCTCATAGTTTAATTTGTATTTATGCAATTTAATCATATAATTTATTTTATTTTATATTATTTATAACTATTATTAAACTATATTAAATTATTTTAATTCTATTCGTAATAAACAAATACATACGGACATGTTTTTATTATCATAATTTATTAACACATCTTATGGGTTAATAATTCATTAATTAAATTTTCTTCTGCTTATTCCCTTCTTTTTTCAGGGGTCACCACTGTGGAATGAATCGCCAACTATTCCGCCATATACGGTTCACGCCAGAATTATTAGCCCCCCTATGAATTTTTTACTTTTTCAAAAATTTCCCAAGTGACTTTTAACAGAGCAAGGACATTTTCATAGTATGTCTGATAATATTTTTTTTCTTCTGGAGAAAGTCGTGTTTATTTTATTTTGGCTAGCATAAAAGCAGTTTTGATTTTTTTAAATGACATTTTAAGGTCAAAATTATTAGCCCCTTTAAGATATCGATTTTTTTTGATAGTCTACAAAACAAACCATCATTGTACAATAACTTGCCTAATTACCCTAACATGCCTAATAACCTAAATAACCTTGTTAGGACTTTGAATGTTACTTTAAACTGTAGAAATGTCTTAAAAGCAAAGCAATCATTATGGCAAAGATGAAAATAAATCAGTTATTAGAAATGAGTTATTAAAACTATTATGTTTAGAAATGTGTTGAAAAAAACTTCTCTCTGTTAAACAGAAATTAGGGAAAAAAATATACAGGGGGCTAATCATACAGGGGGGCTAATAATTCTGACCTTAACTGTATTAAATGCAGTTGACGGCATGACGGCATATACACTCTCTCATTCACACACACTATAGCCAATTATTTTTTTAACAAATTCACTGATACCCTATGTCTTTGAACAGTGGGGGAAAACCAGAGGACCCGGAGGAAACCCACACCAACACAGAAATGCTCGACTCGAACCAGCAACCTTCTTGCTGTGAGGCAAAAGTGCTAACCACTGAGCCACCGTGCTGCAACCCTAAATTCTCTCATCATTATCTTATTTACATTTTTATATTTTTCCCTAAACATTTCCACAGACCCCTTTGTACTAAATTGTGCCACATTTAAAAAGTTTAAAAACCTTTAGCCACGCAAATTGTATGAACTGCATTGTTTGCATACAAAAGTACAGTTCAATAGCCCTAAATACTTGTTACAGTTCATTAATTTAAAATGTAACCTTTTTAAGTGAATTAAATCACATTGGCTTCTGATTGTTTGTAACATAAGGTAATGAGGACAGAAACCATATTATTTTTAAGTGAAGTGATATCTTGGTCAGTCTTTAGCACTGATTTAAAGTACAAATCAATTATCAGACATTTTATTATTTTATCAAGTTTTTTACATGCTCCGTTAAATACTGGAATACACATACAGTCAAGTAATTACTTAACTTTTTATCTTGGCTTTCACTATTATAGCCTACTGTACTGAAGCCTGGAGAGGAGTTGCATCATACACTGTATCCTCTACCGCCCACCGCAATTCTGGGAAAAGGGTAATGGCCTCGGGAAGGTCCTTTGGGTATTGTAGTTCTTGTCAGTATTTGAGACACTGACACATTCACATAAAATATATATACACAAGCTGTCCAGCTGACCTTGAAAGAACAACAAGCTGACATTACAGTCCATTAAAAATGTCAATTCAGTGGAGAACATTGTTGGACGGGGTCTTCAAAATGTAAATTTATTAAATAGGCTATTGACAACTAGCCTATATCTAAACCCTAAACGCACGCTTTCAAATAATGACGCGTCATGATAAAAAATATATAATATTAAACATTATACAACGTATGAATAGCTTTTATCCACTTGTTAGTAATTAAAAACGAGATTGTGGTTTTAACGGGAACCATGGGGATAGCGTGAGGTCGGGGGTCTCGCGCACCGCGCTCTGCTGGAGATCCTTCGGGGATTATTGTTCACCCTTTCCATAACAACCTAGAGATCCTAAAATGACAAAACCGTTTAGCCCCGGCTAGGATTCACAAACGTAGACACGCACACACACATCTTTAGAAACTATTACATAACCGACTGTGAGCTCAGTCTTTTTTCGGGTTCCCTCTGGTTGTGTTTACGGTGTAGAACTTCATCACATGACTGACTGCAATTCCCATCAACCCCTTCGACGCATGCGCACGACGCGTTGTCTGGCAGTGGTAAACAGACGTCAGAAGGGAGTCTTCGCCTCGAGTCAAAACAAAACAAAACAAAACAAGATAGATCTACGAGGAATAGCTGTTGTCCATTTCCATTAACAGCAGGAGGGAATTTATTTCGCATTAAGTTCAACCGATGACCGAATTGTTTGGGAGAAGAAGCTTTCTTCGACTTTTACCGGAGGGAATTTAACTCATAAAAACTGGAGTTGGCTAACTAGGTGGCCATCTACTTACTCTCCCAGTAGTAAAACTACGCTTTCAAGTTTTGTCCTGAAGGCCGAGGCGCCGGCGATTGAATTCGAGACGCTGACGGACTACAACTTTTTGTTTATTTTCGAGGAAAGCATCGACTGTGAGGAGATTTTGGAAGGCTTCGACGGGGCGGACGCGTTGGGCTCAGATGTGCCCGCTCGAGCATCGTGTGTAGCTGCGTCTCGAGGAACATGGCAGATGGTGACACGCGCCAGCACACAGCGTGGAGGACCGAGCAAACTTGAACCACAGCGACAAAAATATAGTTTATTCTATGGTAAAACCCATAAAACAAGCCGTAATGCCTGTCAGAAATTATTTAGGGGTTTTATTAATAGTCACATTTTGAGTTCAGTAATATAGCGTTTCTGTCGTACAGTTTTTAGGGGGTTTGAATTGGGTTTGTTTTTTGACATAAAAACCCACAACGAATCGCAATTAATAAAATAACATGGCTTTGTTGACTTTTATAAGGCAGCTCTAACAAGCAATCCCCATTCACTTGAATGTTTACAGTATTCTCACATTGAAATACACTCGGTTTACAAGAGGAGTTGGTGTACGACGTGTACTATTAGGGTGGTTCGTTGTTTTTGTTAATGATAGATTTTCCCTATATACTAATTTTGTTTTCTAGTTGTAAAATCTAATTGCGACACCAAATCAATCATTCGCTGCTATTATAGGAACCAGTGGGGAAGTGGTTATTTTAGCAATTAAGGCGCGTGTTATGATTGGTTTTCCCTTATTCGACTGTCTCATAGTGTGTAATTGTCTCCCCGTCACTCCAGCGCGTGGATTATTGCAGTAGTGGCTCTTGACAGTCCAGCTGTTTTGATGTGTAGTGAATTTCCTTTGTTCTCAATAGATAAACAAAGAGACCCCCATTCTATCCTCGTTTGCTCTATGTAAATCAGAAGGTTTATAGTAGTTACTATTAAGGAGATTATTTGGCTCCTTTAATCTCCAATCTGAGGATTAACTGACGCTATATTGGTGTGCTCAGATTATTACGAATGTGCTTCGTTACCCTCTTGACAAACACGGTTAAATTTAGTCTGGATAATTTACACTGGTCTAATAGATCAAGCAGAGCATAGGAAATTATCTCATTCCTAAACAGGATTATTTAACGTGTTTGTTAAATTGTCTCCCAGTCTGTTGGCGTTGATATTTTAATATCGCCTCAAAACTGATTCACTTAAATCCAGCTTTCCACTGAAATTATCTGGATTGCATCGCACAATGGAGGAAGAAAACGTACCCCCGATTGACCCAGATTTTGAGCCGCAGACCAGACCGAGGTCATGTACATGGCCGCTGCCCAGACCCGACATCTCAGCTGTCAAAGCTGGGGGGACAGACGGCTCCGAGTCTGCTGCTGGGACCCCGCCCGCCGAGGAAGATAAACACGACCCTCAGCCAATCATCTGCGATCCTGAGAAAATCGCGGTCTCGGAGGGCGGGCTCGTCGCTGGAGTGGGCGGAGCTACGCCTCGGAAAGGCTCTTCCCGGCGTAATGCCTGGGGTAATCAGTCCTACGCAGATCTGATCAGCCAGGCTATTGAAAACTCGCCAGAAAAGCGACTTACTCTGGCACAGATCTACGATTGGATGGTAAAAACGGTGCCGTATTTTAAGGACAAAGGAGATAGTAACAGTTCTGCAGGGTGGAAGGTAAGTCTGAGAAAGCACTGGCTGATAGCCTTTCTAAAGATGATAATAATCAGGATTTGAAATTAACTTTTGACTCTCCAGCTATTTTGGTTAATCAAAGTTAGAGCTACTGGCTAAACAGGACTTAAAGGAGTCAAAACAGAAGTATAAGCAAAAATAAAACAAACGAACAGTTTGAATGAATTATGTATGAATATTATGTATTTTTATTTAATAATATTGTTCACACAGGCCCGTAGCCAGCCTGGTGATAGGGGTGGTTCTTTTTTTTCTCAAAAGTGGAACTTTTTGCAGTTTTTTTGCCTCATTTTCTGTTTAATTATGAGGTTTAAATACTGCATTTTAGTGACATTTTAAACACTTTTTTGCTTGATTAGCCTGCCAGAAGGTCTTCATAACCACACTTTTTGATGTACCAAAAACATTTCCTAAAGATTTACAATAAAATATAAGAAAAAAGACATATTTAAAAAAACAAACAAATTTATCACATTATATATCATTAGAAAAAAATAGGATGCTTTTAAAGTTATAATTTAAAAACTCATGCCTATTGTCATTTATTAGGCAAATAACTAACTGGCCAGCACATTCAACATTCACATTCACTTTCCTCAGTAAGGATTTGGCCATTTGAATAAAAAAAATAATCAACCATAATAATGACAATAATTTATTTATTAATTTTTTATTTATTTATCAGGGGTGGCCACCACGGAATGAACCACCAACTATTCCGGCATATGTTTTACACAGCGGATGCCCTTCCAGCTATATTTGTCTTGTAAAAAAAGTACATTTGAAAAATCAGGGATAACAACAATAGCCAAATTAGTATTTAAATGACTTGCAATATGGGCTGCTTTTGGTACTTCACCACTTTTATTGATCAGTTTTTGTTTCAGGAATAAGGTCTATGGTTTAGAATAAAAGTCGCTTATTTTCTCTATTTTAAACAATACAGTAGAGAAAGATGACTTTACTCTGCCTTAAAGCCTTTTTCAATGTTTTTTTCCTCAAAATTTATGATGGCATAGCAAACAAAATAGGATAAATAAGCTCATGTATGGGACAAATTCTGAACCCTTGTGAGTGAGAGGTGGGTCTTTCGAACCACCCAATCCTCCCCTGGCTACGGGCCTGACCAACATTATATAACAGAGAATTCATGCAACTTTTTGTTGCCTTTTTTTAATAATCCCTTGTCAATAATGAAAATCATGCCACAAAATATAACTGCAACAAAATTTTGTAAATTTTGTCCTTTGCATCAGTGTACTGATAGCAACGTTTCAAGCTGAAAATAACAGATTTCTAGGCAACACTGCAATAAAGATGACTGAGGTTGTTTTGGGATTTGTTTAGTTTAATTTTAAACAATAATATTATTGACAGCCTTTTGTACCTTTTTATGAATGATTTCTGTTTTACATTGTCCAATTTTTAGTTATGTATTTTTTGTCATCCTATTTAGAACTCTATTCGTCATAATTTATCGCTCCACAACAAGTTTCTGCGAGTGCACAATGAATCCACAGGAAAGAGCTCTTGGTGGATGCTTAACCCTGAGGGGGGCAAGACTGGCAAAGCCCATCGGCGTCGTGCCACTTCTATGGACAACAGCGGCAAACTGCTCAAAAGTCGTATACGGGCAAAGCAGACTAAAAAGCAGGCTGGAGCAGCTGGGATTGGAGGCACAGGAGGTGGCCTGCAGGGTGAGGGGACCTCTGGCACAGGGAATGCAGACAGTCCTGGGCCTCCAGGTCAGTTTGGAAAATGGGGAGTGAACAGCAGCAGCCCTTCCTCCCGTGGCAGCCTGGATGACCCAGACATTTGGACAAGCATCAGGCCACGGACAAGCTCCAATGCCAGTACACTGAGCGGTAGGCTTTCTCCAATTGCTACAGGACAGGAGGATGAAGATGATCTACCTGAGGATGGACTTCTTGGTGGCTATTCATCAGGGAATCTTCCTTCAACACTACCTGAAACCCTCATGGAAGAACTGGATTTGATTGATGGGCTCACTTTAATGACTGCTCCACAAGGGGGTGCAAGCCCAAGCATGGCTCCTCCTGCCCCACCGCAGCCTTTGCCCTCAGCATCCACTCTGCTGCCTCGAGGATCCAGCTTTCCCTCATTTAGGCAGCTCCAGCCAACGAAGGCCTCTCAAGGATCCACTCCACCTGGGCCACAGAGCTCAGTTCAGCCTAATGCAGGATCCAGCACATCAAGCCCATCAAACTTCGGAAACTCCCTTTTTAGCCCTCTGCCTGGTCCAGGTCACAGTGGTTTCAGCACTCATGTGCCCTCCAGCCTCGAAGCTCTCCTGACCTCTGATTCGCCCCCACCCAGTGATGTCATGATGACCCAGATGGACCCTCTGATGCCGAGTCAAGGAGGTGGGGGCCTTTTGGGGCTCGGGGGATCTATGTCTAGCAGCCAAGTTAAAGCAGGGCAGATGATGTTGAGCAAAGGCATTGACACAAGCACGGTGGGACAGATGAGCCTCCAGCGTCCACCCCAACTCCAGCACTCACAGATGGGCTTTGGAATGATGCACATGGCCATGAGCCAGGAACCACCTCAGCTCTCAACTGTAAAGACCCAGCATCAGGTGCCAGGTTCTGGGCTTCTGCACCATGGAGTGATTCCCTCACCTGCTGGAAATGGGGGCTTGCAAGGATTGGGCCAATTTTCAACAATGCCGTGCTTCATACCCTCACAGGACCGTCTGCCTACAGACTTAGATATTGACATGTTCACCGAAAACCTGGACTGTGATGTGGAATATATCATCAACAGTGATCTCATGGATGGAGACTTGGTTGACTTCAACTTTGACCCCATCATACAGGGTGGACAGGGTTATACTGGGCCAGCGACCACACAGAGCTCCTCCCACAACTGGGTGCCCAGCTAACTCCACTGTTGAAGATGAGTACAGGTAGTGTATTGGAAGTTTGGTTCGTTTTAGAGGGCATACAGTAGGGTCCAATTAGTTTTTTTTGTAAATTTACTTACATGTTTGAAACATTCTTCAACATAAATTTTGTGCTTTTCATCAGAGAGTACACTTACATGTTGGAAACAGCTTGAGGGTAACTGATGCTTAGAATTTTCATTTTAGCATAAACTATCACTTTACTAGGCATAAAATGGAAAATGAAGTCATCAGTGGCATTTTGGGGGATCGAACATCTGTGAAATTAAGTAGTTTTTGTCAGCATATCAACTGCAGAAATACTATTTTGTGAAAAATGAGACATTATGTGCATTGTGTGTTCTTGACAACCAAAACATCAACGGTAGATCATAGACCTGTTTGTACTGCTCAAATTATATAATGGCATTGCCAACTAATGGTTTGATATGAATTCTACAGCATTTCTAAGTATTTGTGGATCCACGCAAAAGGGATTCTTTTGACAAGTTTGTCATATGTATGAGAAAATCTTTTAAAACTCAAATGAAAATCTTTCAGTTTTAAGTACATTTTTCAGGGTTTCTTCAGGTTTCACCAAGTTAAATTTAAGATTTTTAAAGACATTTTTAAGACAATTATTAATTAAATTTTTGATGTCTACAGGGCTAAATTCTAAGAATAATATTTTTTTTAACATCCCAGTTGGAAAAGATTTTCACTTGACCTATCAAAAAATTATTAATATAACCTTACTGATTATAACTTAATAATGCAATAATAATAATTTAATAACAAAACATATAGGTCAGGTCAGTATCCTCAGTAGTAAGTATAAGAACTTTTAAGCAAATGTTACTGTAAGGAAAGTAGTTAAATAAAAAGTTAAGTTTAATTGAGATTGGGGTTGTTGCTGATTGTATGGGTGTTAATGGCCAGATTGGGTAGGAAAATTAAAACCTGTTAAAACAGATTTATGACCTACAACACAATATTTCAGTAGATTTAAGACTTTTTAAGATCTAAAACTTTGCTTTTAAGATTAAAGAGTTTTTAGACCCCGCTGACACCCAGTTCTCGTCAGGTTCACATGCTCATTGTTTCATTTACTGCTTTACATCATGTTAATTGCTTTTCTTTTTTATTCATTTGTTTACAGGATTGTCCCCCATCCTTAACACTTCAAAACCGATGTGGCAAAATGTCTGAACATATTCTCATTTTCTTGCCTCTGCATTTGCCATTGTACCTCAAACACAGAAATGGCTTCAGCTAAGAACACACTTGGCCAAGAAGCTTCAAGTCAGAATTTTTAATTAGACAATGAAATCCGACCTCATACATGTCAAGTGCCAATGTCAACTTAAGAGTGTGCTATTGGACACAGAAAACATGGTCTTGAAACATTTTTATTTCTTATCTTGTCTTGTATATGCAGCATATTTTGTTTGAAAATTTGTTTTCGGCCAATCTTGGACTGAAGAAGCACAACTAATAAACAGCTAATCATGTTTATTACATAGATGACTATGACGTGTAGTATAAGATGGAGACTGTGGTACTCCTTGATCTCCTTCACCCTCAAATGGAACTCTTTTTAGCCAGGAGGATCAAACTTTGCAGCTTTTTTTTAAACATGACTTGTTGTTTATTAAACAGCAAGTTAAGAACCGAGCAGCCACGATTCTGCACAGATGATGTTCCTTCCAGAGCTGATCCGATGTTGCTCTCAGCCCCCATCCGAGGACGAATACAACATGGTACCACAGGAATGTTAAGTTGAGAACAATGTTGAGTGGCGATGGTATCACCAGCTCCACTGCACAGCATGGCTTGTGCTGTCTTAGTGGTATGAAGCACATGCATATTGCGAATGCATCAAAGCAGCAAAGCATTGTTGAAAGTTTCAAAGTGGTTTGGCGGCGCTGTTGTTGATCAATGTGCAATTAATTTGGCTTTTATGACCTCTGCTCTCAAGAAGGTGTTTTTCCTGTGACGTGCTGAAGAGGCTGATAGCTGAATGATGATTTAACTGTCTGCTCTTAAGTGTTTGTTAGTGATAACAACAGTATGAAGAAATGTGATTTTTCCACAGGGCATTTTGATGCATTTATATTCCTGCCAACAGGTTAAATGGTATAGTGTTATTGTTGGAAACGTGTGCCCTTTTGCAAAATGCAATACCTGAAGTTTTTTTTCTTTTGTGTGTGTGTGTGTGTGTGTGTGTGCGCAGGAGGGTGTGTACGTGTGTACATTTGTGTGCGTGCAAATATGTTTAATGCTCCCGAAACTTGATTCCAACACACTGACAACAGAATTCAAGGTTATGCTGAATCATTTCATTTAAGTGCAGGTGAAAGTTTGTTATATGCGAGTTTGAAGCGATTCTTGAAGAAACGTGGATACATTGAGATGTTATTGTTCCTCTGGCATGTTTGACTGTGTCTACAGAGGCACGAAAGGAAAAACTATTTTCTCACTGAACAGTTTTTCATAACCAGCACTACTCGTATTTTGTAAAAGATCAAAAACAGTTGAATATATATAGTATATCTCAAGTATAAATCTAATTTAGATCAGATCGTTGTCCTTAACAGAGACTAATAAGAGGAAAAACATGCTGTTAATTCGCTTTTTTTAATCCAAGCAGATGCTATTTCAGATCATTTTTAACGGTCATTTTCTATGTAATCTTTTATTTTTGTAAAAGATGAGATGCATATAGATTTTATACAATAACCAAAGGAACACTAAGAACTGCATGTTGGGTGGATGGACACATTGCAGGAGTGGATAAGCTTTATGAAGAAAAGAATCAATGAACTCTTAATTTGACTGATTTATTGCATGGTACATTTATCCGAATAGTCTTTAAAAGTTGAAATTTACTATAATTGTGTGAAAAAGAAAAAAATATATAAGAATAAGTTGTTTTTAATAGTTGCGACATGAGCTTTTCTCTATGTCTAGGCAATGATTTCATCTCAGAACAAAGGACTGGTCCAATTGAAAGCGATTAATGCAATGTTTCACTCAGGGTTATGGAAAATAATAATTAAAACAACTTCTGTAAGGAAGTAATGAGATAATCATGTTATGACTTCAGTGCTCATGGCCTTTTCTAAATTATAGAAGTCATTATGCAAGCCAATGTCACATATATAGTTAAACCTTGAAGACATATATCTAATGCTGCAGTTTATTATGAGAGATTTATCTAATGTATGCATTTGTAGAATTCCTACAAAATCTTGTAAACTGCCAATGAACACTATAGCATGTCGCTCCAGAGCAAACCATACAGTTTTTAAAGCCCTTTTTATTCAACTTGTACCGATTTTGTAACAGAAGGGTTGACTTATTTAATTGTTGGTTCATTTAAAACCAGCATTTTGAAGATTTTTATTTGATGTATGAATTGGCTTCAATTGGAGAGCTTGTCATCAGCAACCATCACGTCGTTTTAATGGTATGAGTGCGTTAGATTAACTATTAAAGCGCTCTTTCCTTACAGAGGAATAATTTTGTATCCTATTCATCGGTGCTAGATATTATACATGAGAATTAATGAGGGCCATATTTGATTGGTGCATATGTAGATATCCGGGCCTGTGATAATTTTATGCAAGACATATTAAGTTAATTTCTTAATGTAGAACATAGTATGAGAAATTGATCTGTGTTTTATTTCCCCGAATCTCAGTTTTTGTATATTATAAAAGAAGCTGTGAATGGGGAGGGAGGGGGTTTGGCCATCTCACCACATATTGTATAACAGTGCACCTCAAGAATGGTGTCAGTGTGGTGTGTAGATTAATACAGCGATTGATGATTGATTTCAATCAACTGTTTACATCGATGTGCTTGTCTTTTGGGGCATCTTTTTTCATGTTACGTTTGTACATGTAAAACATCTCCCTGAAGTCAGAGGTGATCGTCATGCCTGCATGGTACATCTTCTGGAAAGCTTCAAAGCTGACAGTCACCTTTGACTTTTTCTAATGTCATTTGAATTTTTATAGTTAACACTGTGGCTTCGTACAAATGATGAATAATGTATTTGCCCCATCAGACAGACATCACAGGGCTGCTGCATGAAATGCAGGAATTCCACACCTTCCCTCTTTCCAAATCACTCTCACCTTCCTTGTTTGATATTATCCTTCTATCCTTCTTTAGTACTCATTTTTTTAGTTCCTATAATTTTTTCAACAGAGTTTGCTAAGTATCCCAGTTGATAACACAGGACATTAGTTTATGGTCTGGGTTGGGTTTTTTCTCTTTTGTTTTGGGTTATGCCGGGATGTAAGACTGACGAGTTGTGCATAGCCAATACTGTATATGTACTTGATTGCTTTTGTTTTTTGATCAAAACTTTGTCTGCCCCCATATTTTGTTAGTCAGAGGTCATTGAAAGCAGTTCAGCATAATAGAAATAAACCTAATCTGTTTAACGCAGACTGTTTTGTTACATTCATTTTGTCATGGCCCATTTTAAAGAATGTTTTAGGTTCAGCGTAATGAGACATCTATTTTGGTATAATGTGGATTAATTCATTCTCTTTTCTAGCCACACCTGCGCTCCAGGGAGACCCAAAACTTTGGAATAATATTTCCAAGTAGGCATACAGGCTATGGGAAAAGCAAAGGCCACATCACAGCTTTTATCAGTTGAAGAAAATTAAGTGCAGTTCTGGAAGTATCTTATAATAAGTCTTGATTAGTCTTCATAAGGAAACTTTTTTTTAACAATATGTGATAAACATTTGTAGAGAGACCTAATCCCCAAGGTTGTAAAATGATTGAACATTTTTCTGAAACCATCTGTTCACATAAATTCAAAATTTCTTTAAACAATACTGTTAAAATATAACCAAACTCATGCTGCATTACTGCATAAATGTTAAGAACAACAGTGAAATACTTTTTTGGTGCAACTCTAGTTAAGAAGTGATCATTTTCAAATATTATTTCCAAACATGGGCACGTGGCTAACAGCTAACGTCGAAAGCACACAACGTTCGGCGTCTTCACACGTTCACTCAGTAATTATATAAATCGTCGTCAGTTTTAAGTTTGAGGGGGAAACGTATCATATTTGGCATCACTGTCAATCATTTAAACATCTCAATTAAGAGACTGTTGCCATTTAATTGTTAGATGTGTTTCTTTACCTTAATCTTATCTCCAACATTTCTCTCACGCCTCACTTGGATTCGCGCTCTGCTACTGAACCGTGAATCCCGCCTAGAGTAATTTGATTGGCCATCTCAGATTGTCATTAGCTTGATCAGGTGTTTGGCGCTAAACTCTAGTCGACCTGCAGGGGGCGTGTTTAAAGAATAGAAACCTGAAATCAACTCCATGCTAAACACTAAAGTTTAAAATAGGCAAACTGTTATAAGACTTTCCGTTAGCGGTTTTGTACAAGGCACATATTTCTGGGTTTAAAACACCTCAAAGTTGTTTTTCTAAACAAAGAATGTTTACACGTTCTGTCTGAATTGCTAGTTTGATTTTCTGCAGGTTATAAAATGTACATTTCGTCCATCTACAACTCAAGGCCTTAAAAAGTGCAAGGTCTTAAATCTGAGATGACAATTTCATGTCATTAAATGAAGCAGCAACATAATAATAATAATAATAGCCTACTGCCAAAATCATATAGCTCAGTTTTACTGTTCTCACTGTTTACTCAAGTATTCAAGATGGATGGCTCAGCATAATTGAGTACACCTCATTTTGAAGATTAATATTTTAATTCATTCCTCAGTGAATATAGGAGATGTATTCTGATGCATTTAAACAAAATTAAATAAATGATTTTACCTCTTTTTTTAAGAGTATTCAATATTTTTCTACAACATATAAATGTGGGTGTAGTAGTTTTTGGACTGTTGTCGTAAGTTATTTTGCTAGATTAGCTCCAGATTTGGCTTCACTGACTAAACTAATGTATATGCACAAGTATAATATCGTATAGCCTCCTATTAAAAATATTAATTCAAAAGATAGAGATTTGTTAGGGGTGTACTAATATATGCTGAGCACTGTATTTACCTGAGATGAACATGTAACAAGTCTTCCTCTCAGAGAACCCAAACAGTTTATGCTAATACAAGAACAAATAGGTTTATCAAGAGTATAGATAATTGTGGCATAAAATTACTTTCCCTGAATTTTTTTCCCAAATCCACTGGCAGATTCTTGTTATTACTTTAATTATAAACACATCATTTTTCATCCATTTTACAGAAAAACATGTCTTATTGACTAAGCCATGAAAGTCATTTTGCCTTCCAGGTAAGTATATCTTGATTTAGGTATCTTTAGCACTGAAAAAAACAAAAAGACAATCATCACATTTTGCAGTGTTTTGCAGAAGGTACATGGCTCTAGTTTTGGGGCAACCTTTTAAAGCTTCAGCTATCTTTGTAAAGAATTTAATAGTAATAGAAATCAGCTAAATTATCCAAGCTTTGCGGTCAACTCATGTGCTCCCAATGAATTTACAACTAGAGAGCATTTTGTCTCCGTCACATCACTCACTTCACTCTTCTTTGTTTAATAAAAAAAAATGCTAGAAGGAATGTAAACAAAGAACCACCACTAGCTGGCAGAATTGCACCAGTAGACCTTGATGCCTTTAAGAAACACTGGAATGCAAAGTGGAAATTCTGACATCGACTAATTAAACCAAAACATTATATGTTAAATCAAATAACCCTGAAAAACAAAATTCAACAAGAACAAGACACAACGATGATATTGCATATCTTTATAGAAAAAATAAGCTTTCACATTTCAAAACCTTTCTCTTTTTTTTGCTTGGTTTTTCAAGGTTTGTAGTTTTTTTTTTCTTCTTTTTGGTCAGTTTAAATTTTTAAGTTCCTACATTTACGTGGTAAATAAACATTTTGGCAATAAGCCATGCTCATTCAGTCTCAACCGCTGAGGCACCATCCTGAAATGTCCACGCTTCAGGGATACTGCAGACCACCATCCACAAACAAGCATTTAAGACAGTCCTGCTTGAGGTAGAATGGGCGCACTGCAGTCCTGACAAATGTCTCTAGATGTTTATTACAGGATGATGAATGTTCCTCGGCTCCTCATCCGTTCTCAGCTTGAATGAATGCAGTAGCGTGAGGCTTCACTAAGACTTCTGTCCAGTTTCGCCATACTGATGAGCCGTGGACTCATCAGTAGTCAAAAGGCACCGTGCGCCCAGCACAGACTGCGGCTCCTGTACACGTTTTTTGCTGATTAACATACCGCGGTATCTTAATCTAAACAATCCAGACAATAGCAAACTGACATCAACCTTCCTCAAAAAAAAAAGAAAACTGTATATACTTGCAACAAGAACAAACGTAATGCAATGTTTTGAAATAAACACACAAAACCAACCATAGGTATTGCCTGATTCTTTCTGCTAACTGTAATTTGGTAACCAGACCAATGAGAGTTTAACACAGTACAGGTATTTGGCCTTGTCAACAAAACTGCACATTGAAAATATGTTTATATTTATATTTATGGCATTAGACGAGTGAACACCTCTCCAAACGGTTTGTAACAATGACAGCTGCCAGATGTAACCACACTTTGTGCAAAAGGTTCAGTGCAAAATAATAATATTAATAGTCTGTGCGAGTCAGTTATGGGAAAGACGACGACAGGCTGACCGCAAACCTTTACGCATCTTATAGTTTCATCAGAAGTCCTTCATTTGACCTATACCAGCGTGCCGACATTAAAATCCCATTTTATAAGCTTATTCTGACAATAATATTAATAATATTTATAATAACAACAACAACAACTCCTCAACCTCACAATGTGACTGAATTTTTAAACTGTAAAATCTTTTAAAAGAAGTTCTAACTGTTGAAGATCCATTCTTTTGGTAAATAAACATTGACCAGTGAACAATTCACTGACCCTTTCAGAATCCAATTAAGTGGGCGACCTCTCTAAATTAAAGACCTGCTTGAACTGTTTTCCAAATTAGCAGATGATGCAATGGAGTTTGAATACATAGTGTGTTCATTTGGCCAATCCGTATAAAGAACACTGAAAACACTACCATGAAACAGACTTAAAGGAGTTCAAGTTGAAATTCCTTTTCACTGGTTTGAACCTGTCGAATTTAGCTCTTCACATTGGAAGATGCCTGCTGAGATTAATTACTATGGATCCTACAAATGTACCCATATCAATCTCCATAGCACCCCCGCCCTCCCCAAAAAACGAGATTTTGATGAACAACATCAATGCTAATTGAAAACAGTGCTCGGTGTGTGCTGAACGAAACCACAGCCGAAAGCTTATTGATATATTCTGAAGATACTGTCTTAAAAAGTGCTAAATTTAAAAAGAAGGTTACATCTGCTGAACCCTCTCCAACCTTTTGCTCTGGTCTCACTGTTCCATATTCAAATGAAGTATCTGGAAGCCACATTAAGCGAGCGCCTTTGTCCAATCACTCATTTCTGTAAACAATGACTCCAATTGGCTTTGACCTTTCCAGAATGTGATCACCTTGGAAATGGACAGTTGGACACGTCTCTCACTCAGTTAAACAGCAACAGGAAATGAAACAAAAAGTATTAATAGCAACAACTGAATAAAAAGAATTGCACATTAGCCATCTGGGATACTAAAAAAAAAGTAGAAAATTAGAAAGTATACACACAAAAGGACGACTACAGAAACAAAGTGAAGTAAGAGAACATGCAAAACGACAGTAGGAGTGAGAGCGATTGCTTTGCACTTTTTTTCTCTCTAAAGATTCACCTTTGGCAAAGAAACGGTTCACAGCAGTACCTTACATCACACTGGTAAACTCAGCGACAACAAATACAGACAGATCTCTGCTTGTATTTCTTTGCCTTGTACCATGTCCATCTGGTGTTCCGAATGTTCGAGTCCTATGCGATCATATATTGAGTGATGGCTCTGAGCGCATACAGCAGCTCGGCCTGCAGACGTGCCTCCATCACTAACAAATTCACATGAACCTGAAGACGAAATGGCAGAAAGATGGGTGTTAAAACACTATAGAGAAAAAAAAGTAGAAGTAAAAACGACATTCACTTTTTTTGGGAAATTTGATTTTTTTACCAATAACTGATAAATCTTTTAACAGTTTGAATGAGTTTTTGTTGAACCAATCTATTTATTTTTAATAACAATAACATCTACTGAAATGAGTGCAGAAAGAATACATTATCCATTATGCTACACAGAAAATCCATCAATCAGGGTGCAGCTCTAGCTAATTATTAATTATTTTTTCATACCACACATTACATTTACTGAAACTGAACTACATAGTTTTTGCTAATCATGTTGAAAAGTCATGCTTAACAGGAAGGCAAGATAAAATTCTGAGTTTATATTGTACAGTAAATCACTGAGATCTTAAGAGTTTAGCAGACTAATGTAAAATACATAGAAATATCAAGTTAATATATCGCTAGTCACACTATATTTGAAAGAGCCCCTATTATGCATTTTATAAAGGTCATATTTTGGTTTTGGAGGTCTACAACAGGCTAATATGCATGGAAGCACATTGAACACTTTTCATTGCCTTATAACATGCATTTATTTTTACCTATTTATCCCAAAGACTCGTATATGATTTGTTCAGCGATTCATTTGTTACCAAACTCCTCCTTAGCACGATGCTAATCTGCATTGATTGGTTTACCCAGCCTGTTGCAATTGGTCCACTGTGTTCAGCACGAGACAAGGTACTGCACTTGAAGTTAAACATACTACTCAGCAGTTAGAAAAGTATGTTCTATACCAGTGGTCACCAAACTTGTTCCTGGAGGGCCGGTGTACTGAAGATTTTAGCTCCAACCCTAATCAAACACACCTGAACAAGCTAATCAAGGGCTTAGGTATACTTGAAACACCCAGGCAGGTGTGTTGAGGCAAGTTGCAGCTAAACCCTGCAGGGACACCGGCCCTCCAGGACCGAGATTGGTGACCCCTGTTCTATACAGTATGAATGTGAGCAGTATGAATGAAACTCGGAAGTACTACATCTGCCATTTTGTCAAGATCACGTGACCAACCTGCCTGAGTTGCATCACTTCACTCCCATTCATGATTTCTTGCGCGGAGTATCAAGGTATAACGAGCATGCATTGAATGCGCACTTTATAATTTTGCCAGTAAGAGCAAGTCATCCGGGTAAATTCCGACATACTTCTCTTCTCGCATACTGTTAGTAGAGTA
Organism: Danio rerio; assembly: GCF_052040795.2. NCBI lineage: Eukaryota > Metazoa > Chordata > Actinopteri > Cypriniformes > Danionidae > Danio > Danio rerio. Next base: position 35,088,338 of record NC_141034.1, read on the forward strand.
CTATATAGTTTGAAAGTATGCAATTTCAGACACAGCCAGAGAGAATCGCCCCACCGGCTTATCAACATTGTTGATGTAGTCAGAGTGCAGAGTATATGTAAAAGCCCAATGTAAGAGTGCATTAAAGCAATGCAGTATTACTCTACTCTCAACCCTAAGTAAAAACAATGACACGCATTCAGTATTCATCCACAGCTGCAAAAGCTGAACTGTTTTGAAACTTGACCATCGCATTTAAATGGGTAAAGAAAGCAGCACGAGTTGCATTTTCAATGTGTTTTTAGACGCAATATGAATTTAAAGAGTTAACCAGATACAGTACAAGCCACTTGTAGCGGTTACCAGTAACAAAACACAATTAAATACATATTTTGCAAGCTAGAAAAAACAAGGAGGCAACCATTTTAAATCACATTTACTTACAATTGTGAAATGGCGGAACAAACTGATCCCAGAACTGTGTACTGATAAAGTTCCTGTCAAGCTCTTACAAACTCCAATACATCAACAGTCTTTTCTGATCCTTTAACAAATGGCAGACGAATCCCCCGTTACAGGGTATACTATTGCATTAATCACCAGAATGTTCCCTCATCTTCAGTCATGATCAGTCTCACACATACCCGTACTCTGCTAGTGTTAGAAGGGAAAGGCCCGTTCACATTTTACCGGATCTGGCACTTCATATCTGGTATTGTTTCGTGTCGACATCGATACGAACAGCCAAAAGATCTGGACGAATGACGAATCATTTTAATGACTCTGAGTCAAATCTTTTATTAAAAATAAAAATTAAGCGAGGCAGTGGCGCAGTAGGAAGCGCTATCGCCTCACAGCAAGAAGGTAGCTGGTTCGAACCTCGGCTCAGTTGGCGTTTCTGTGTAGAGTTTGCATGTTCTCCCTGCCTTTGCGTGGGTTTCCTCCGGGTGCTCCGGTTTCCCCCACAGTCCAAAGACATGCAGTACAGGTGAATTGGGTAGGCTAAATTGTCCGTAGTGTATGAGTGTGTGTGGATGTTTCCCAGAGATGGGTTGCGGCTGGAAGGGCATCCGCTGCGTAAAAACTTGCTGGATAAGTTGGCGGTTCATTCTGCTGTGGCGACCCCGGATTAATAAAGGGACTAAGCCGACAAGAAAATGAATGAATGAGAAATAAAAATGAGATATTTTTAAACAAGGTGCATATTTAGATTTGAACCTTTTTTTATTCACTTAGAACTTTTTTTGTATTATTAATGTATTATACTATTGTTATTAATAAAAATCAGATGACAGAAGGCATGTAGTGCATTGCTTACAACAGGTTTTTGCAATAAAGGTAATTTAGCATTAAAGATAACTTTGAATATCAAATATGATACAGTAGTTTTTTGGGTTCAAGCAGGTGAAACAGAGTTGTACATATCACACAGAAATTACCTTTTCTGAAGCTTTTACTGGAGTCCAGGACAAAGGGCATAGCGGGGTCTTGCTGGAGTCAGGATAACAGGCCACAGCTTTAATGTAAAGTTTCAGTCCACGCTCCAGCAACCGGTTAACTTCTCCATAATCATAATCATCATATCTGAGGGCAAACATGTCGATGTAAGTGCTTTGTTTTTCGCCCTTTTCAGCATGTTCAAAATTAGTTGATGAGTCACAGGAAAATGAAATGTAGGAGTGTGCAGTTGAAAGCCTGGCATGGAATGAGCTCTTATCATGTTTCATTTCATGCTGCTTTTGCCTTTAGAATGCAAACTAGAACCACAATGCAAAAAAAGTGTGAGAAAAACAGGAAATGTAGCTCGCCCTGAAGTACCTGATGCCATAGATACAATGAATGTAGTTCCAGATGGCTCGTTTGAGATCAGGACTGTGAGGGAAAGGGAGCGACGCCACATTGCGGAATCGCTCGTCTAACAGGTGCCCGATATCAGAATAGAGCCGATTTACAAGCGAGAAGCCATGATCCTCCCATGAGTAGTCCTGCACAGAAGATTTTCATATCAATAAATAATCTATAAATGACTTTATCTTTAACACAGTGTTTTAAAGATTGATAAAGTGCATAACTTATACATCACTAGCATCGCTCAACTAAAATTTAAACGGTTGAAACGGTTTCTAAGTGGTTCTAAGAGGTTTTTACGCCAGTGTTTACTGTGTTGAGCTGCTTCAAGTGTTATTTTTTAAAACATCATAATAAAGGCAAATAAAAAAATAACTAATTCATGTTATCAAAAAATATTAATAAGCTTCAAAAGTGATTAAAAAAAACATCATCTGAAAAACCAAAATGTAGCAAAAACACTCATGTTATTTAAATGCGAATATGTATTTATGTTCAGTCCAGAGGCCTGTACTTATGTTGTGTATAAAAAGTTTTTTTTTCCTTTTTGTATATATGATATTGTTTGATGCGTTATTGAAAGAAGTCTTATGCCTACAAAAGCTGTATTTATACAGTTAACAAAACGCACTAAAACATTAATAGTGTGAAATATATTATAAAATGACAGTTTTACTTAATACCCTATAAATACGAGTTCATCGAGAAAAATATTTTAAAAGTGCAAAACTGAAGTTTCAGCAGCCATTACTCCAGTTAATGATATACATTTATCATTAATGCTGAAAGCAATTGTGTGGTTTTTCATTTAACCACTTTCACTGGAAAACAACATCAGACAATTTCAAATGTAAAACATTTTTGTAAGAATATAAACGTTGGTGCGGTGACTTTTGATTCATTTTAAGGTGCAGTAGGTGATCCGTCCTATACGATCTGTTAGCATAATATTTTTGAAACACAGTCGCTCCCCTGCCGCCCAAAACCACTCCTCCTCAAATCACGAACGCACACATTAAAGATGACAGAGACCCAGTATATCATGTCATTCACCAGAAAAAGAAAACTTTATAGCACCATATAATACAATACTGAACAGAAAAACTGTTTTATATTTAAAACGTTTTCAGTTGTGTTGCAAGCAAAACTTGTCGTGTGCAATATTTCATGCATGCAAAGATTGCTGGTCTCACTCTCACGCGTTTTGTGCGCGTGCAAATGGCAGATCTGCGTGAACGGCTAAGCAGATGTACAAATGTACATTTGTTGACAGACAGTTTGGGCTACTTATCAAAATTATAGGAATTGTCGGCCTGACAAATTTCAATTAGATGAACATTTTTTTTTTGTCTTATGCCTTACCTTATAGAAATACATATAAATACATTTCGATCATTTACTTTAATCAGTACAATTGGAATGTGAAGAGACTTTTAACCAGCACAACAAAAAAAAATTCTGAAGACAATGACCTACTGCACCTTTAAGTAAAAATTTCTTTAATACTGACCCCAAACTTTTAGATTTGCTGGGATCAAACTAAAATTTAACATAAAAACTACATTTTTACTGTAGAAGTTGCACACAATCACTATTGCAATCAAATGAAGAACACCTACTTGAATGAAACAGGTTTATGAGAGGGCAGCACAAAGCTTCCTTTAAAGGTTTTGTAAATAACGTTAAGCACTGACTGCCTTGAAAAGGGAGGGTACAAGCTGTAATTCTGACCCCAAGTACCCTTTTATGCTACTAATTTTGGTAGTTGACACCCATTGCAAAGTCTCAGTCCCCACCTGCACCCGCAATACTTGGAAATGGTCCTCCTCTCGTCTGGCAAATTCCTGGTAGCCGAATTCTGGATCTGTGACGAAGCGGGAGGGGTCTGTGGAAAACATGGCCTCCTCCTCCTCCTCCACATCTGATATGGAGGTGCATTTGAGAAAGAGAAAGGCAGGTTACGAAAGGGGGTCCATGTGGGAGAGATGCATGCACAAGAAAAGATGCTTGTGTAAAAATAAACATTCACCCCAATCCAAAATTACACATCCTGTTTACAGGAGCATTGGGAAACTCGAGTTGTGTTCCAACTCCCAAATGACGCACTACATACTCAACAGTCTAGTGAATGAACTTTATAAGGTTAGTTTGTCCATCAAAATTGGAGTCTGAAAGCTCTGCCTCCTCCACTATGTAATTAAATCCGCCACAGTTGAGTGCATAGTGTCCAACATTACACACTTGAATAAGTGGCATCCAGGTTTTCAAAGGGCACAATCTTCCATTGAAATCAATATATTATTCATGTCAAAACAACAGCAAAGAATAGAGCACAAATCCAAAAACACTGGCATTACATGGGTGAACATCTTACCTGAATGTAGGAGCGTCTGTGAATGGAGTCGGTCCCCCTTTCTTTCCTTGATTTCATCCTGTGATTTATGAATTTGTTCTCGAAGGCAACCAACATCACAACTGGAGTCTAGGGACTAAAAATCAACCCAGCATTAAAAACAAACGTTTTGGAAATATTAATTATTCAATTCACAGTATAAGTGGTGTTTTTTTATTCGAAATAAGTGGATTTACTTTGTGGAAATAATGACAGATATGTATTATGAAATGGACGCCAATACTAGGGTACCCTAACACCTATCCCTAAACTTAAATGCTTTCTTATTCAGTATTATTTAGGTGTTGTATTTACACTTTTTGAATATTTCATTTAGTTTTATCTAAAAATTTACATTCAAGCCTGTAAAAATTCATATCCCAGGGGTATGAAGTTAGGGGGAGAGTGGGGTGGGACAGCGTGTTGGCACTACTAATCTTTAGTTATTGGGACAATTAAAAGTCAACAGATCTTATAGGGTGGGAGGGGGAGATAGGGTGGCGAGCTTGTTTTGAAGATGAAGAGAGGGGGGGTATTGCATTTCAGCATAAGAATAACAAGGTGTGACGTGAAACCGTGAGAATTTGTTGAAATGGGTGCATCTCACAGTGAACGATTGAGACTTGAGACCCCTGATATATACACATACTGTATTTGCCATCTGCCATCACCTTAAAAGTCTTTACTATACCAGTTTTACTCTCTATGCCACTGATGCTGTGGTAAGGGGGCAAATGATGCTGGGCAAATTGATGCCGGTAAATATCTGGAAAATTTAAAAAAGCGCTGTTTACAGAGGCAAGAACGTTCCGGAATTTTTCTGGAAAAAAAATTCACACAACCAGTCCAAAATACCGGTAAATTCTGACATCATTACCCGAAATGACCTCCAAACGGCTGCGCTTGTATTTGTAAAAACAGAAGGGGTGATGGTATTTAATATGTGTGTGTGCTGGTGCTCAACGGAGCACTCCTGCACTTAACATGCTAACGCGTCAACCAACTGAAGCAGAGCCTGAAGGTAAACAAACAGTGCATGTGAATGCGTCTCAGTGTTCTGATTGGCTAAAGTAGATGTCTCACATCAACACATTTTAATTGTGAACGTGTGCTTTCCCACAATTTTCCTTCTGCGTTCAAGCAAAGCAGCATTCCGGCAAAATACCTTTAATGTTACAACGTTTTTTTCTGGAAAATTGCCGGATCTAATTTACCAGTATTCTCAAAAAGGGCCTGTTTACACATGATCCCTTTCCGAAAATGTGCCAGTTATTTTCCTGAAAGGTCTGTAAGTGTGAAAGGGGCTAATAATGTGTAAAGAGAGCAAATAGCCTATTTCAACTCCTTAAAAAATATTATGCCTTAAGGGATGTTCCAAGCTAATATCAAGCATATGCATTGAGGCTGATCTGATTTTTTTTTTAAATGATTGGTATTGGTAGCTGATCCTTTATTTTACACTAGTTTTCACACAGATGTTGTAAGATAAAAGAGCAATGTGTGACAGTAATGCGCAGCTAAACTTTGCAACTTCTCAGAACACCCATCATTGAAACTGTTGTGAATGATCATCTGTACCCTTCTCCGTAGCATCTTCTCCATGGGTCCAGAAGAAGGTGGTGATAGAGCTGTGTTGCCATTGGCAGCATCACAGAGGCAGCATCCAGGGGGTGTGCCGTGATGCACTCTGGGAGTGGTAGTGATGTCCGAATCAGAACCGGAACCAAAAACGAAACTGCAAAGGGAGTGACAGTGGGCCAGCAGAACCACAGCCTGCACCAGCTCAGCCAGAGACCAGCACTGCTCTCCTGTCTTCAGTAAAGCCTGTATGTGTGAGCGAGCGGTGAGCCAGGGCTGATGGGCCAGAACCTTGTTGATATGATCGAGGTGCCGTAGTCGAGCTGGTGCCGCCTCCAGGCCCTGAAGCCACAGCGGGTCTCCGCCAACACGCAGAAACTGAGCTGAATGCAGAGAAACCAGGTACCTACAGTGATGCCGCGCTGCAGCCTGAAACAAGCACAATAACAAACGTTACCTTATATCGGGTTTGAAGATTTGTAGAAATCTGTGCAAGATGTCAGCGGTTCAGCAAGTTTTATGAAGGTAAATGTTTGACTTTTTAAGAGCAGTACAGAACATTAATGAATAAATGGGAAAACAAGTCAACATTTGATGTTTGATGATACCAATTTGACAATTTCATCAATTTTCATAGGTTTATTAATTTTATATAAAAATATATATTATTAAATAGTTTAAGGTAGAACTGCGCAACATATCATTTCAGCATCAATATCACAACATGTACGTCTGCAATAGTCACATCGCAGAATAAGCAATGTTGAGTTTTGCATTATTATAGTTGATCAGCACAGAAATTCAGATATTCAGAGATTTGTGTAGTCACAAAACCAAGTGAAACATTATCCTTTGCATGTGTTTAAGACATTTTAAAAGAGTTTAAAGCATTCAGGCAAAAAAAAGACATTTGTAACTTTCAACTCAATTATTATTATAATGAAGTCCATTTAGTGTTATTTCACACTTTACAATACATTTAGTTATTCAATTTCTGTACCTGATTACTGTTTGACTCTTCGGGAAAACCATAAAGTTCCTTGATTTACTTTTTTTATTGCTCTATTGCATTTATTTTTGCTTGCTTTGTTTATCATTTGTCAGTGATTCACACCCTTACAAAATCACTACGATCAGTCTAAATTCAAGATTTAGTTCTAAAGTAGCGCTTTTAAACCATCTGGTCATATTTTACTCATCTCGCAATATATATATATATATATATATATATATATATATATATATATATATACACACACACACACACACATCTCATAAAAACGAAATGTCTCAATGTCAATACTTTTCAATATCGTGCAGCCCTAGTTTAAGGTTTGAATGGCTCTACTCTCATAACACTGATTTATCTTCCAATCACATTCTATAAAAGTGATGCTCTGAATAAATCATGTTTACATCTTGTATCTAAATACTCCTAAAAACATCACTTAAATAGGGTTTCAATTACATCACATGCTAGGGCTGGGCGATTAATCAAAAAATAATTGAAATCGACATTCAGAACCTATAACTGATCTAAGTTTTCCAGGTCCATTTTTCGATTGCTTTCCTAATCGTGTGTAGTGTCACGTGACCATGCTCTGGTACTTTTGTGTTACCTTGCACTATATTGACGATGATTGGAGGCTGCGCCAGAGACGCCTTGAGACTGCATATTCACAATTACATTAAAATATAATCATGTTTGCAACTGATATCTAAATACTCTTAAAAACATCTCTTAAATCAGGTTCTAATTACATCACATGCTAGGGCTGGGCATTTAATCGAAAAATAATTGAAATGGACATTCAGAATCTATAATCGATCTATATTTTCCAGGTAAATTATTTTGATTACTTTCCGTACCGTGTGTGAAATCACAGGACCTTGCTCTGTTTGGTACTTTTGTGCAACTTTGCACTTTATTGACGATGATAGGAGGCTGTGACAGCGAAGTCTTGAGACGGCATATTTACTATTTTACATTAAAATGATTATTTACATTAAAAGATTTGTTTACAGAAGATGCACCAAATGCACTGTTTAAAATATTAATTCACAGAATATACAAGAGTTATTTTTATTTAGAAGAGATACTGTTTATTTTCTACTTTCAATATGAAAAATATTGAAGATAATTTATTTGTTTCCAAAAGTGCAATCATTTATGAATCGTAATCAAGTTAAATGATTTCGATTTATGGCAAAATCGCCCAGCCCTATCACATGCGTCACAAGCAATAAAAGTTGATTATTAAAACAGATTTGTGAGTTTATCATTTAAACAAGAATATCTGCTCAAATAAATCTACATCATTTACATCGAAAAAGTATTTTTCGTACCCCATTGACAGACATTGTTCTTGTTTTAAGAATAAACTTTAAAGAAAAAAGAATTTTGTAAATGCATTTTGCATCTCATGTACATTTATCTTTAATAAAAGACCTGTTAGGATATTTGTATTGGAATAAAGAATTACTGAAGCATTTTCTTTGCAATTCAAGCAACAATCAATTAATTCAAGATTTATTTTAGAATACTTTTCAAATACATCAAGACTTCTGGTAAATTTTCACTTATGCTCTCCTATGTATTGCATAAAGAGGCAATTTTTTTTTTTTTTTAACAAGCACGGTCATTTCATTCTTACCATGATGGCAATGTAGTGGCGGTAGGGCAGGGGCAATGGGCCATCCATATAAAGGATGTAGTGCTGTGTGCGCAGGAAACTCTCCAGGTACTGTGGGTGAGAGGCCATCTGCTGAGACACCTTGTCCAGACGCCCTCTGTTGGCCAAAGCCTTCATACACAGGAGAGAGGCACGCTCTTTCTCAGAGTTGACAATCACCTGACAAAAAAACAAGACACACTCAGAAACTGACATAAGACTACAGAGAAGGTTGAGTCAATGCAAAATTCACTGTAAAAAATGCTGGGTTCCTCACAAATTATTTGTTTGGGCAACATGAAATAATTGAGTTAACTTTTTTTTTTTATTATAAAAAAAGCAAAAAAATTTAAAAAAAAAAATAAAAAAATAAAAAAAATCAAGAATTGTTGTTTGAGCACATATTAAAGAAGCAGTTTGAACAAACAACAAACGTCATTTTTGAGAGTCCCGCAAACAGGACTTTTGTATTTAAAAGTTGGTAATACCTTTAAAATAATAATATTTACTAGGGCTAGCAGCATTCCTTAAAATAGTTTTCCAACAAAAAAAGGATTATAAAAAGATAGCAGCAAACAGGACCTCTGCTCTGGGTGCTGCGGGTATCGAGGGACACTAATAGACATTCCACACCAAGTGTGACCCATTGCGGTTTTGGCCTCCTTTAGTTTACAGACTAGACAGATGTCTGTCG